>NW_022279787.1:0-103502 GCF_009193385.2 Nasonia vitripennis
GTTTTGCTGCTCGCTCTCGCTCGCCTTCCTCCGATGTGCCGAGATATTTATTATTGAACTCGTTGTCCGTGGGGTAGGTGGGTTTGAGTATTTGTTTTAGTTTTGCTGCTCGCTCTCGCTCGCCTTCCTCCGATGTGCCGAGATATTTTATTATTGAACTCGCTGTACGTGGGTAGGAGTGTTTGAGTATTTTTGTTTAGTTTTGCTGCTCGCTCGCGCTCGCCTTCCTCCGATGTGCCGAGATATTTTATTATTGAACTCGTTGTCCGTGGGGTAGGTGGGTTTGAGTATTTGGTTTTAGTTTTGCTGCTCGCTCTCGCTCGCTTCCTTCGATGTGCCGAGATATTATTATTGAACTCGTTGTCCGTGGGTAGTGGCTTTGAGTATTTTGGTTTAGTTTGCTGCTCGCTCGCGCTCGCCTTCCTCCGATGTGCCGAGATATTTTATTATTGAACTCGTTGTCCGTGGGGTAGGTGGTTTGAGTATTTTGGTTTTAGTTTGCTGCTCGCTCTCGCTCGCCTTCCTCCGATGTGCCGAGATATTTTATTATTGAACTCGTTGTCCGTGGGTAGGAGTGTTGAGTATTTTGGTTAGTTTTGCTGCCGCTCTCGCTCGCCTTCCTCCGATGTGCCGAGATATTTTATTATTGAACTCGTTGTCCGTGGGGATGGGTTGAGTATTTGGTTTTAGTTTTGCTGCTCGCTCTCGCTCGCCTTCCTCCGATGTGCCGAGATATTTTATTATTGAACTCGTTGTCCGTGGGTAGGTGGGTTTGAGTATTTTAGTTTTGCTGCTCGCTCTCGCTCGCCTTCCTCCGATGTGCCGAGATATTTTATTATTGAACTCGTTGTCCGTGGGGTAGGTGGTTTGAGTATTTTGGTTTTAGTTTTGCTGCTCGCTCTCGCACGCCTTCCTCCGATGTGCCGAGATATTTTATTATTGAACTCGTTGTCCGTGGGGTAGGTGGGTTTGAGTATTTTGGTTTTAGTTTTGTTGCTCGCTCTCGCTCGCCTTCCTCCGATGTGCCGAGATATTTTATTATTGAACTCGTTGTCCGTGGGGTAGGTGGGTTTGAGTATTTTAGTTTTGCTGCTCGCTCGCGCTCGCCTTCCTCCGATGTGCCGAGATATTTTATTATTGAACTCGTTGTACGTGGGGTAGGTGCTTTGAGTATTTTGGTTTTAGTTTTGCTGCTCGCTCTCGCTCGCCTTCCTCCGATGTGCCGAGATATTTTATTATTGAACTCGTTGTCCGTGGGGTAGGTGGCTTTGAGTATTTTGGTTTTTTTTTGCTGCTCGCTTCGCGCTCGCCTTCCTCCGATGTGCCGAGATATTTTATTATTGAACTCGTTGTCCGTGGGGTAGGAGGGTTTGAGTATTTTGGTTTAGTTTTGCTGCTCGCTCGCGCTCGCCTTCCTCCGATGTGCAGAGATATTTTATTATTGAACTCGTTGTCCGTGGGTAGGTGGCTTTGAGTATTTTGGCTTTAGTTTTGCTGCTCGCTCTCGCTCGCCTTCCTCCGATGTGCCGAGATATTTTATTATTGAACTCGTTGTCCGTGGGGTAGGTGGGTTTGAGATTTTGGCTTTAGTTTTGCTGATCGCTCTCGCTCGCCTTCCTCCGATGTGCCGAGATATTCTATTATTGAACTCGCTATACGTGGGGTAGGAGTGTTTGAGTATTTTTGTTTAGTTTTGCTGCTCGCTCGCGCTCGCCTTCCTCCGGTGTGCCGAGATATTTTATTATTGAACTCGGTTGTCCGTGGGGTAGGTGGTTTGAGATTTTGGCTTTAGTTTTGCTGCTCGCTCTCGCTCGCCTTCCTCCGATGTGCCGAGATAATTTATTATTGAACTCGTTGTCCGTGGGGTAGGTGGCTTTGAGTATTTGGTTTAGTTTTGCTGCTCGCTCTCCCTCACCTTCCTCCGACGTGCCGAGATATTTTATTATTGAACTCGTTGTCCGTGGGGTAGGAGGGTTTGAGTATTTTGGTTTAGTTTTGCTGCCCGCTCGCGCTCGCCTTCCTCCGATGTGCCGAGATATTTTATTATTGAACTCGTTGTCCGTGGGGGTAGGTGGGTTTGAGTATTTTGGCTTTAGTTTTGCTGATCGCTCTCGCTCGCCTTCCTCCGATGTGCCGAGATATTCTATTATTGAACTCGCTATACGTGGGGTAGGAGTGTTTGAGTATTTTTGTTTAGTTTTGCTGCTCGCTCGCGCTCGCCTTCCTCCGGTGTGCCGAGATATTTTAATTATTGAACTCGTTGTCCGTGGGGTAGGTGGCTTTGAGATTTTGGCTTTAGTTTTGCTGCTCGCTCTCGCTCGCCTTCCTCCGATGTGCCGAGATAATTTATTATTGAACTCGTTGTCCGTGGGTAGGTGGCTTTGAGTATTTTGGTTTTAGTTTTGCTGCCGCTCTCCTCACCTTCCTCCGACGTGCCGAGATATTTTATTATTGAACTCGTTGTCCGTGGGTAGGAGGGTTTGAGTATTTTGGTTTAGTTTTGCTGGCTCGCCTCGCGCTCGCCTTCCTCTGATGTGCAGAGATATTTATTATTGAACTCGTTGTCCGTGGGATAGGTGGCTTTGAGTATTTTGGTTTTAGTTTTGCTGCTCGCTCGCGCTCGCCTTCCTCCGATGTGCCGAGATATTTTATTATTGAACTCGGTGTCCGTGGGGTAGGAGTGTTTGAGTATTTTGTTTAGTTTTGCTGCTCGCTCGCGCTCGCCTTCCTCGATGTGCCGAGATATTTTATTATTGAACTCGTTGTCCGTGGGGTAGGTGGGTTTGAGTATTTTGGTTTTAGTTTTGCTGCTCGCTCTCGCTCGCCTTCCTCCGATGTGCCGAGATATTTTATTATTGAACTCGTTGTCCGTGGGGTAGGTGGCTTTGAGTATTTTGGTTTTAGTTTTGCTGCTCGCTCTCGCTCGCCTTCCTCCGATGTGCCGAGATATTTTATTATTGAACTCGTTGTCCGTGGGGTAGGAGGGTTTGAGTATTTTGGTTTAGTTTTGCTGCCCGCTCGCGCTCGCCTTCCTCCGATGTGCCGAGATATTTTATTATTGAACTCGTTGTCCGTGGGGTAGGTGGGTTTGAGTATTTTGGTTTTAGTTTTGCTGCTCGCTCTCGCTCGCCTTCCTCCGATGTGCCGAGATATTTTATTATTGAACTCGTTGTCCGTGGGGTAGGTGGGTTTGAGTATTTTACTTTGCTGCTCGCTCTCGCTCGCCTTCCTCCGATGTGCCGAGATATTTTATTATTGAACTCGTTGTCCGTGGGGTAGGTGGCTTTGAGATTTTGGTTTAGTTTTGCTGTCACTCTCGCTCGCCTTCCTCGATGTGCCGAGATATTTATTATTGAACTCGTGTCGTGGGGTAGGTGTTTGAGTATTTTGGTTTTAGTTTTGCTGCTCGCTCTCGCTCGCCTTCCTCCGATGTGCCGAGATATTTTATTATTGAACTCGTTGTCCGTGGGTAGGTGGGTTTGAGTATTTTGGTTTAGTTTTGCTGCCGCTCGCGCTCGCCTTCCTCCGATGTGCCGAGATATTTTATCATTGATCTCGTTGTCCGTGGGGTAGGAGGGTTTGAGTATTTTGGTTTAGTTTTGCTGCCGCTCGCGCTCGCCTTCCTCCGATGTGCCGAGATATTTTATTATTGAACACGTTGTCCGTGGGGTAGGTGGGTTTGAGTATTTTGGCTTTAGTTTTGCTGATCGCTCTCGCTCGCCTTCCTCCGATGTGCCGAGATATTCTATTATTGAACTCGCTATACGTGGGGTAGGAGTGTTTGAGTATTTTTGTTTAGTTTTGCTGCTCGCTCGCGCTCGCCTTCCTCCGGTGTGCCGAGATATTTTATTATTGAACTCGTTGTCCGTGGGGTAGGTGGCTTTGAGATTTTGGCTTTAGTTTTGCTGCTCGCTCTCGCTCGCCTTCCTCCGATGTGCCGAGATATTTTATTATTGAACTCGTTGTCCGTGGGGTAGGTGGCTTTGAGTATTTTGGTTTTAGTTTTGCTGCTCGCTCTCCTCACCTTCCTCCGACGTGCCGAGATATTTTATTATTGAACTCGTTGTCCGTGGGGTAGGAGGGTTTGAGTATTTTGGTTTAGTTTTGCTGCTCGCTCGCGCTCGCCTTCCTCTGATGTGCAGAGATATTTTATTATTGAACTCGTTGTCCGTGGGATAGGTGGTTTGAGTATTTTGGTTTTAGTTTTGCTGTTCGCTCGCGCTCGCCTTCCTCCGATGTGCCGAGATATTTTATTATTGAACTCGGTGTCCGTGGGGTAGGAGTGTTTGAGTATTTTGTTTAGTTTTGCTGCTCGCTCGCGCTCGCCTTCCTACGATGTGCCGAGATATTTTATTATTGAACTCGTTGTCCGTGGGGTAGGTGGGTTTGAGTATTTTGGTTTTAGTTTTGCTGCTCGCTCTCGCTCGCCTTCCTCCGATGTGCCGAGATATTTTATTATTGAACTCGTTGTCCGTGGGGTAGGTGGCTTTGAGTATTTTGGTTTAGTTTTGCTGCTCGCTCTCGCTCGCCTTCCTCCGATGTGCCGAGATATTTTATTATTGAACTCGTTGTCCGTGGGGTAGGAGGGTTTGAGTATTTTGGTTTAGTTTTGCTGCCCGCTCCGCTCGCCTTCCTCCGATGTGCCGAGATATTTTATTATTGAACTCGTTGTCCGTGGGTAGGTGGGTTTGAGTATTTTGGTTTTAGTTTTGCTGCTCGCTCTCGCTCGCCTTCCTCCGATGTGCCGAGATATTTTATTATTGAACTCGTTGTCCGTGGGTAGGTGGGTTTGAGTATTTTACTTTGCTGCTCGCTCTCGCTCGCCTTCCTCCGATGTGCCGAGATATTTTATTATTGAACTCGTTGTCCGTGGGGTAGGTGGTTTGAGATTTTGGCTTTAGTTTTGCTGATCACTCTCGCTCGCCTTCCTCGATGTGCCGAGATATTTATTATTGAACTCGTTGTACGTGGGGTAGGAGTGTTTGAGTATTTTGGTTTTAGTTTTGCTGCTCGCTCTCGCTCGCCTTCCTCCGATGTGCCGAGATATTTTATTATTGAACTCGTTGTCCGTGGGGTAGGTGGCTTTGAGTATTTTGGCTTTAGTTTTGCTGCTCGCTCTCGCTCGCCTTCCTCCGATGTGCCGAGATATTTTATTATTGAACTCGTTGTCCGTGGGTAGGAGGGTTTGAGTATTTTGGTTTAGTTTTGCTGCCCGCTCGCGCTCGCCTTCCTCTGATGTGCCGAGATATTTTATCATTGAACTCGTTGTCCGTGTGGTAGGTGGGTTTGAGTATTTTACTTTGCTTCTCGCTCTCGCTCGCCTTCCTCCGATGTGCCGAGATATTTTATTATTGAACTCGTTGTCCGTGGGGTAGGTGGCTTTGAGATTTTGGCTTTAGTTTTGCTGATCGCTCTCGCTCGCCTTCCTCCGATGTGCCGAGATATTTATTATTGAACTCGCTATCCGTGGGGTAGGAGTGTTTGAGTATTTTTGTTTAGTTTTGCTGCTCGCTCGCGCTCGCCTTCCTCCGATGTGCCGAGATATTTTATTATTGAACTCGTTGTCCGTGGGGTAGGTGGCTTTGAGTATTTTGGCTTTAGTTTTGCTGCTCGCTCTCGCTCGCCTTCCTCCGATGTGCCGAGATATTTTATTATTGAACTCGTTGTCCGTGGGGTAGGTGGCTTTGAGTATTTTGGTTTTAGTTTTGCTGCTCGCTCTCCCTCACCTTCCTCCGACGTGCCGAGATATTTTATTATTGAACTCGTTGTCCGTGGGGTAGGGGGTTTGAGTATTTTGTTAGTTTTGCTGCTCGCTCGCGCTCGCCTTCCTCCGATGTGCCGAGATATTTTATTATTGAACTCGTTGTCCGTGGGATAGGTGGTTTGAGTATTTTGGTTTTAGTTTTGCTGCTCGCTCGCGCTCGCCTTCCTCCGATGTGCCGAGATATTTTATTATTGAACTCGTTGTCCGTGGGGTAGGTGGGTTTGAGTATTTTGGCTTTAGTTTTGCTGATCGCTCTCGCTCGCCTTCCTCCGATGTGCCGAGATATTCTATTATTGAACTCGTTGTCGTGGGGTAGGAGTGTTTGAGTATTTTTGTTTAGTTTTGCTGCTCGCTCGCGCTCGCCTTCCTCCGGTGTGCCGAGATATTTATTATTGAACTCGTTGTCCGTGGGGTAGGTGGCTTTGAGTATTTTGGCTTTAGTTTTGCTGCTCGCTCTCGCTCGCCTTCCTCCGATGTGCCGAGATATTTTATTATTGAACTCGTTGTCCGTGGGGTAGGTGGGTTTGAGTATTTTGGTTTAGTTTTGCTGCCGCTCTCGCTCGCCTTCCTCCGATGTGCCGAGATATTTTATTATTGAACTCGTTGTCCGTGGGGTAGGAGGGTTTGAGTATTTGGTTTAGTTTTGCTGCCCGCTCGCGCTCGCCTTCCTCCGATGTGCCGAGATATTTTATTATTGAACTCGTTGTCCGTGGGGTAGGTGGGTTTGAGTATTTTGGCTTTAGTTTTGCTGTCGCTCTCGCTCGCCTTCCTCCGATGTGCCGAGATATTTATTATTGAACTCGCTTACGTGGGGTAGGAGTGTTTGAGTATTTTGTTTAGTTTTGCTGCTCGCTCGCGCTCGCCTTCCTCCGATGTGCCGAGATATTTTATTATTGAACTCGTTGTCCGTGGGGTAGGTGGTTTGAGATTTTGGCTTTAGTTTTGCTGCTCGCTCTCGCTCGCCTTCCTCCGATGTGCCGAGATATTTTATTATTGAACTCGTTGTCCGTGGGTAGGTGGCTTTGAGTATTTTGGTTTTAGTTTTGCTGCTCGCTCTCGCTCGCCTTCCTCCGATGTGCCGAGATATTTTATTATTGAACTCGTTGTCCGTGGGGTAGGTGGGTTTGAGTATTTTGGTTTAGTTTTGCTGCTCCGCTCGCGCTCGCCTTCCTCCGATGTGCCGAGATATTTTATTATTGAACTCGTTGTCCGTGGGTAGGTGGCTTTGAGTATTTTGGTTTTAGTTTTGCTGCTCGCTCCGCTCGCCTTCCTCCGATGTGCCGAGATATTTTATTATTGAACTCGTGTCCGTGGGTAGGTGTTTGAGTATTTTGTTTAGTTTTGCTGCTCGCTCCGCTCGCCTTCCTCGATGTGCCGAGATATTTTATTATTGAACTCGTTGTCCGTGGGGTAGGTGGGTTTGAGTATTTTGGTTTTAGTTTTGCTGCTCGCTCTCGCTCGCCTTCCTCCGATGTGCCGAGATATTTTATTATTGAACTCGTTGTCCGTGGGTAGGTGGTTTGAGTATTTTGGTTTTAGTTTTGCTGCTCGCTCGCGCTCGCCTTCCTCCGATGTGCCGAGATATTTTATTATTGAACTCGTTGTCCGTGGGGTAGGTGGGTTGAGTATTTTGGTTTAGTTTTGCTGCTCGCTCTCGCTCGCCTTCCTCCGATGTGCCGAGATATTTATTATTGAACTCGTTGTCCGTGGGGTAGGGGGTTTGAGTATTTTGTTTAGTTTTGCTGCTCGCTCGCGCTCGCCTTCCTCCGATGTGCCGAGATATTTTATTATTGAACTCGTTGTCCGTGGGGTAGGTGGTTTGAGTATTTTGGCTTTAGTTTTGCTGCTCGCTCTCGCTCGCCTTCCTCCGATGTGCCGAGATATTTTATTATTGAACTCGTGTCCGTGGGGTAGGGTGTTTGAGTATTTTTGTTTAGTTTTGCTGCTCGCTCGCGCTCGCCTTCCTCCGGTGTGCCGAGATATTTTATTATTGAACTCGTTGTCCGTGGGGTAGGTGGCTTTGAGATTTTGGTTTTAGTTTTGCTGCTCGCTCTCGCTCGCCTTCCTCCGATGTGCCGAGATATTTTATTATTGAACTCGTTGTCCGTGGGGTAGGTGGGTTTGAGTATTTTGGTTTAGTTTTGCTGCTCGCTCGCGCTCGCCTTCCTCCGATGTGCCGAGATATTTTATTATTGAACTCGTTGTCCGTGGGATAGGTGGCTTTGAGTATTTTGGTTTTAGTTTTGCTGCTCGCTCGCGCTCGCCTTCCTCCGATGTGCCGAGATATTTTATTATTGAACTCGGTGTCCGTGGGGTAGGAGTGTTTGAGTATTTTGGTTTTAGTTTTGCTGCTCGCTCTCGCTCGCCTTCCTCCGATGTGCCGAGATATTTTATTATTGAACTCGTTGTCCGTGGGGTAGGTGGTTTGAGTATTTTGTTAGTTTTGCTGCTCGCTCGCGCTCGCCTTCCTCCGATGTGCCGAGATATTTTATTATTGAACTCGTTGTCCGTGGGGTAGGTGGGTTTGAGTATTTTGGTTTTAGTTTTGCTGCTCGCTCTCGCTCGCCTTCCTCCGATGTGCCGAGATATTTTATTATTGAACTCGTTGTCCGTGGGGTAGGTGGTTTGAGTATTTTGGTTTAGTTTTGCTGCTCGCTCTCGCTCGCCTTCCTCCGATGTGCCGAGATATTTTATTATTGAACTCGTTGTCCGTGGGGTAGGAGGGTTTGAGTATTTTGGTTTAGTTTTGCTGCTCGCTCGCGCTCGCCTTCCTCCGATGTGCCGAGATATTTTATTATTGAACTCGTTGTCCGTGGGGTAGGAGGGTTTGAGTATTTTGGTTTAGTTTTGCTGCTCGCTCGCGCTCGCCTTCCTCCGATGTGCCGAGATATTTTATTATTGAACTCGTTGTCCGTGGGGTAGGTGGGTTTGAGTATTTTACTTTGCTGCTCGCTCTCGCTCGCCTTCCTCCGATGTGCCGAGATATTTTATTATTGAACTCGTTGTCCGTGGGGTAGGTGGTTTGAGATTTTGGTTTAGTTTTGCTGATCCTCTCGCTCGCCTTCCTCCGATGTGCCGAGATATTCTATTATTGAACTCGTGTCCGTGGGGTAGGGTGTTTGAGTATTTTGGTTTTAGTTTTGCTGCTCGCTCTCGCTCGCCTTCCTCCGATGTGCCGAGATATTTTATTATTGAACTCGTTGTCCGTGGGGTAGGTGGCTTTGAGTATTTTGGCTTTAGTTTTGCTGCTCGCTCTCGCTCGCCTTCCTCCGATGTGCCGAGATATTTTATTATTGAACTCGTTGTCCGTGGGGTAGGAGGGTTTGAGTATTTTGGTTTAGTTTTGCTGCTCGCTCGCGCTCGCCTTCCTCTGATGTGCAGAGATATTTTATTATTGAACTCGGTGTCCGTGTGGTAGGTGGGTTTGAGTATTTTACTTTGCTGCTCGCTCTCGCGCGCCTTCCCCCGATGTGCCGAGATATTTTATTATTGAACTCGTTGTCCGTGGGGTAGGTGGTTTGAGTATTTTGGTTTAGTTTTGCTGCTCGCTCTCGCTCGCCTTCCTCCGATGTGCCGAGATATTTATTATTGAACTCGTTCGTGGGGTAGGTGTTTGAGTATTTTGTTTAGTTTTGCTGCTCGCTCCGCTCGCCTTCCTCCGATGTGCCGAGATATTTTATTATTGAACTCGTTGTCCGTGGGGTAGGTGGCTTTGAGTATTTTGGCTTTAGTTTTGCTGCTCGCTCTCGCTCGCCTTCCTCCGATGTGCCGAGATATTTTATTATTGAACTCGTTGTCCGTGGGGTAGGTGGTTTGAGTATTTTGGTTTTAGTTTTGCTGCTCGCTCTCCCTCACCTTCCTCCGATGTGCCGAGATATTTTATTATTGAACTCGTTGTCCGTGGGTAGGGGGTTTGAGTATTTTGGTTTAGTTTTGCTGCTCGCTCGCGCTCGCCTTCCTCCGATGTGCCGAGATATTTTATTATTGAACTCGTTGTCCGTGGGATAGGTGGCTTTGAGTATTTTGGTTTTAGTTTTGCTGCTCGCTCGCGCTCGCCTGCCTCCGATGTGCCGAGATATTTTATTATTGAACTCGTTGTCCGTGGGGTAGGTGGGTTTGAGTATTTTGGCTTTAGTTTTGCTGCTCGCTCGCGCTCGCCTTCCTCCGATGTGCCGAGATATTTTATTATTGAACTCGTTGTCCGTGGGGTAGGTGGGTTTGAGTATTTTGGCTTTAGTTTTGCTGCTCGCTCGCGCTCGCCTTCCTCCGATGTGCCGAGATATTTTATTATTGAACTCGTTGTCCGTGGGGTAGGTGGCTTTGAGTATTTTGGTTTTAGTTTTGCTGCTCGCTCTCGCTCGCCTTCCTCCGATGTGCCGAGATATTTTATTATTGAACTCGTTGTCCGTGGGGTAGGTGGGTTTGAGTATTTTGTTTAGTTTTGCTGCTCGCTCTCGCTCGCCTTCCTCCGATGTGCCGAGATATTTTATTATTGAACTCGTTGTCCGTGGGGTAGGTGGGTTTGAGTATTTTGGTTTTAGTTTTGCTGCTCGCTCTCGCTCGCCTTCCTCCGATGTGCCGAGATATTTTATTATTGAACTCGTTGTCCGTGGGGTAGGTGGTTTGAGTATTTTGGTTTAGTTTTGCTGCTCGCTCTCGCTCGCCTTCCTCCGATGTGCCGAGATATTTTATTATTGAACTCGTTGTCCGTGGGGTAGGTGGGTTTGAGTATTTTGGTTTAGTTTTGCTGCTCGCTCGCGCTCGCCTTCCTCCGATGTGCCGAGATATTTTATTATTGAACTCGTTGTCCGTGGGGTAGGTGGGTTTGAGTATTTTGGTTTTAGTTTTGCTGCTCGCTCTCGCTCGCCTTCCTCCGATGTGCCGAGATATTTTATTATTGAACTCGTTGTCCGTGGGGTAGGTGGGTTTGAGTATTTTACTTTGCTGCTCGCTCTCGCTCGCCTTCCTCCGATGTGCCGAGATATTTTATTATTGAACTCGTTGTCCGTGGGGTAGGTGGTTTGAGTATTTTGGTTTAGTTTTGCTGCTCGCTCTCGCTCGCCTTCCTCCGATGTGCCGAGATATTTATTATTGAACTCGTTGTCCGTGGGGTAGGTGGGTTTGAGTATTTTGGTTTTAGTTTTGCTGCTCGCTCTCGCTCGCCTTCCTCCGATGTGCCGAGATATTTTATTATTGAACTCGTTGTCCGTGGGGTAGGTGGTTTGAGTATTTGTTTAGTTTTGCTGCTCGCTCTCGCTCGCCTTCCTCCGATGTGCCGAGATATTTTATTATTGAACTCGTTGTCCGTGGGGTAGGTGGGTTTGAGTATTTTGGTTTAGTTTTGCTGCTCGCTCTCGCTCGCCTTCCTCCGATGTGCCGAGATATTTTATTATTGAACTCGTTGTCCGTGGGGTAGGTGGGTTTGAGTATTTTGGTTTAGTTTTGCTGCTCGCTCTCGCTCGCCTTCCTCCGATGTGCCGAGATATTTTATTATTGAACTCGTTGTCCGTGGGGTAGGTGGGTTTGAGTATTTTGGTTTAGTTTTGCTGCTCGCTCTCGCTCGCCTTCCTCCGATGTGCCGAGATATTTTATTATTGAACTCGTTGTCCGTGGGGTAGGTGGTTTGAGTATTTTGTTTAGTTTTGCTGCTCGCTCGCGCTCGCCTTCCTCCGATGTGCCGAGATATTTTATTATTGAACTCGTTGTCCGTGGGTAGGTGGGTTTGAGTATTTTTAGTTTTGCTGCTCGCTCTCGCTCGCCTTCCTCCGATGTGCCGAGATATTTTATTATTGAACTCGTTGTCCGTGGGGTAGGTGGTTTGAGTATTTTGGTTTTAGTTTTGCTGCTCGCTCTCGCTCGCCTTCCTCCGATGTGCCGAGATATTTATTATTGAACTCGTTGTCCGTGGGGTAGGTGGGTTTGAGTATTTTGGTTTAGTTTTGCTGCTCGCTCTCGCTCGCCTTCCTCCGATGTGCCGAGATATTTTATTATTGAACTCGTTGTCCGTGGGGTAGGTGGTTTGAGTATTTTGGTTTAGTTTGCTGCTCGCTCTCGCTCGCCTTCCTCCGATGTGCCGAGATATTTTATTATTGAACTCGTTGTCCGTGGGGTAGGTGGTTTGAGTATTTTGTTTAGTTTTGCTGCTCGCTCCGCTCGCCTTCCTCCGATGTGCCGAGATATTTTATTATTGAACTCGTTGTCCGTGGGTAGGTGGGTTTGAGTATTTTGGTTTAGTTTTGCTGCTCGCTCTCGCTCGCCTTCCTCCGATGTGCCGAGATATTTTATTATTGAACTCGTTGTCCGTGGGGTAGGTGGTTTGAGTATTTTGGTTTAGTTTTGCTGCTCGCTCTCGCTCGCCTTCCTCCGATGTGCCGAGATATTTTATTATTGAACTCGTTGTCCGTGGGTAGGTGGGTTTGAGTATTTTAGTTTGCTGCTCGCTCTCGCTCGCCTTCCTCCGATGTGCCGAGATATTTTATTATTGAACTCGTTGTCCGTGGGTAGGTGGGTTTGAGTATTTTGGTTTAGTTTTGCTGCTCGCTCTCGCTCGCCTTCCTCCGATGTGCCGAGATATTTTATTATTGAACTCGTTGTCCGTGGGGTAGGTGGCTTTGAGTATTTTGGTTTTAGTTTTGTTGCTCGCTCTCGCTCGCCTTCCTCCGATGTGCCGAGATATTTTATTATTGAACTCGGTATCTGTGGGGTAGGTGGGTTTGAGTATTTTACTTTGCTGCTCGCTCTCGCTCGCCTTCCTCCGATGTGCCGAGATATTTTATTATTGAACTCGTTGTCCGTGGGGTAGGTGGTTTGAGTATTTTGGTTTAGTTTTGCTGCTCGCTCTCGCTCGCCTTCCTCCGATGTGCCGAGATATTTTATTATTGAACTCGTTGTCCGTGGGGTAGGTGGTTTGAGTATTTTTTATTTGCTGCTCGCTCTCGCTCGCCTTCCTCCGATGTGCCGAGATATTTTATTATTGAACTCGTTGTCCGTGGGGTAGGTGGGTTTGAGTATTTTGGTTTAGTTTTGCTGCTCGCTCTCGCTCGCCTTCCTCCGATGTGCCGAGATATTTTATTATTGAACTCGTTGTCCGTGGGGTAGGTGGGTTTGAGTATTTTGGTTTAGTTTTGCTGCTCGCTCTCGCTCGCCTTCCTCCGATGTGCCGAGATATTTTATTATTGAACTCGTTGTCCGTGGGGTAGGTGGGTTTGAGTATTTTTTTAGTTTTGCTGCTCGCTCTCGCTCGCCTTCCTCCGATGTGCCGAGATATTTTATTATTGAACTCGTTGTCCGTGGGGTAGGTGGGTTTGAGTATTTTGTTTAGTTTTGCTGCTCGCTCTCGCTCGCCTTCCTCCGATGTGCCGAGATATTTTATTATTGAACTCGTTGTCCGTGGGGTAGGTGGTTTGAGTATTTTTAGTTTTGCTGCTCGCTCTCGCTCGCCTTCCTCCGATGTGCCGAGATATTTTATTATTGAACTCGTTGTCCGTGGGGTAGGTGGGTTTGAGTATTTTGGTTTAGTTTTGCTGCTCGCTCTCGCTCGCCTTCCTCCGATGTGCCGAGATATTTTATTATTGAACTCGTTGTCCGTGGGGTAGGTGGGTTTGAGTATTTTGTTTTAGTTTTGCTGCTCGCTCTCGCTCGCCTTCCTCCGATGTGCCGAGATATTTTATTATTGAACTCGTTGTCCGTGGGGTAGGTGGGTTTGAGTATTTTTTAGTTTTGCTGCTCGCTCTCGCTCGCCTTCCTCCGATGTGCCGAGATATTTTATTATTGAACTCGTTGTCCGTGGGTAGGTGGTTTGAGTATTTTGGTTTAGTTTTGCTGCTCGCTCTCGCTCGCCTTCCTCCGATGTGCCGAGATATTTTATTATTGAACTCGTTGTCCGTGGGGTAGGTGGGTTTGAGTATTTTGTTTAGTTTGCTGCTCGCTCTCGCTCGCCTTCCTCCGATGTGCCGAGATATTTTATTATTGAACTCGTTGTCCGTGGGTAGGTGGGTTTGAGTATTTTGGTTTTAGTTTTGCTTCTCGCTCTCGCTCGCCTTCATCGGAGGTGCCGAGATATTTTATTATTGAACTCGTTGTCCGTGGGGTAGGTGGGTTTGAGTATTTTGGTTTTAGTTTTGCTGCTCGCTCTCGCTCGCCTTCCTCCGATGTGCCGAGATATTTTATTATTCAACTCGTTGTCCGTGGGGTAGGAGGGTTTGAGTATTTTGGTTTAGCTTTGCTGCTCGCTCGCGCTCGCCTTCCTCCGATGTGCAGAGATATTTTATTATTGAACTCGGTGGCCGTGGGGTAGGTGGGTTTGAGTATTTTGGTTTAGTTTTGCTGCTCGCTCTCGCTCGCCTTCCTCCGATGTGCCGAGATATTTTATTATTGAACTCGTTGTCCGTGGGTAGGTGGGTTTGAGTATTTTGTTTAGTTTTGCTGCTCGCTCTCGCTCGCCTTCCTCCGATGTGCCGAGATATTTTATTATTGAACTCGTTGTCCGTGGGGTAGGTGGGTTTGAGTATTTTTAGTTTTGCTGCTCGCTCTCGCTCGCCTTCCTCCGATGTGCCGAGATATTTTATTATTGAACTCGTTGTCCGTGGGTAGGTGGGTTTGAGTATTTTGGTTTAGTTTTGCTGCTCGCTCTCGCTCGCCTTCCTCCGATGTGCCGAGATATTTTATTATTGAACTCGTTGTCCGTGGGGTAGGTGGGTTTGAGTATTTTTTAGTTTTGCTGCTCGCTCTCGCTCGCCTTCCTCCGATGTGCCGAGATATTTTATTATTGAACTCGTTGTCCGTGGGGTAGGTGGGTTTGAGTATTTTGGTTTTAGTTTTGCTGCTCGCTCTCGCTCGCCTTCCTCCGATGTGCCGAGATATTTTATTATTGAACTCGTTGTCCGTGGGGTAGGTGGGTTTGAGTATTTTACTTTGCTTCTCGCTCTCGCTCGCCTTCCTCCGATGTGCCGAGATATTTTATTATTGAACTCGTTGTCCGTGGGGTAGGTGGGTTTGAGTATTTTGGTTTAGTTTTGCTGCTCGCTCTCGCTCGCCTTCCTCCGATGTGCCGAGATATTTTATTATTGAACTCGTTGTCCGTGGGGTAGGTGGGTTTGAGTATTTTGGTTTAGTTTTGCTGCTCGCTCTCGCTCGCCTTCCTCCGATGTGCCGAGATATTTTATTATTGAACTCGTTGTCCGTGGGTAGGTGGGTTTGAGTATTTGGTTTAGTTTGCTGCTCGCTCTCGCTCGCCTTCCTCCGATGTGCCGAGATATTTTATTATTGAACTCGTTGTCCGTGGGGTAGGTGGTTTGAGTATTTTGGTTTTAGTTTTGCTGCTCGCTCTCGCTCGCCTTCCTCCGATGTGCCGAGATATTTTATTATTGAACTCGTTGTCCGTGGGGTAGGTGGGTTTGAGTATTTGGTTTAGTTTTGCTGCTCGCTCTCGCTCGCCTTCCTCCGATGTGCCGAGATATTTTATTATTGAACTCGTTGTCCGTGGGGTAGGTGGGTTTGAGTATTTTGTTTATTTTGCTGCTCGCTCTCGCTCGCCTTCCTCCGATGTGCCGAGATATTTTATTATTGAACTCGTTGTCCGTGGGGTAGGTGGGTTTGAGTATTTTGGTTTAGTTTGCTGCTCGCTCTCGCTCGCCTTCCTCCGATGTGCCGAGATATTTTATTATTGAACTCGTTGTCCGTGGGGTAGGTGGGTTTGAGTATTTTTTTAGTTTGCTGCTCGCTCTCGCTCGCCTTCCTCCGATGTGCCGAGATATTTTATTATTGAACTCGTTGTCCGTGGGTAGGTGGTTTGAGTATTTTTTAGTTTTGCTGCTCGCTCTCGCTCGCCTTCCTCCGATGTGCCGAGATATTTTATTATTGAACTCGTTGTCCGTGGGGTAGGTGGGTTTGAGTATTTTGGTTTTAGTTTTGCTGCTCGCTCTCGCTCGCCTTCCTCCGATGTGCCGAGATATTTTATTATTGAACTCGTTGTCCGTGGGGTAGGTGGGTTTGAGTATTTTGGTTTAGTTTTGCTGCTCGCTCGCGCTCGCCTTCCTCCGATGTGCCGAGATATTTTATTATTGAACTCGTTGTCCGTGGGGTAGGTGGGTTTGAGTATTTTGGTTTAGTTTTGCTGCTCGCTCTCGCTCGCCTTCCTCCGATGTGCCGAGATATTTTATTATTGAACTCGTTGTCCGTGGGGTAGGTGGGTTTGAGTATTTTGGTTTAGTTTTGCTGCTCGCTCTCGCTCGCCTTCCTCCGATGTGCCGAGATATTTTATTATTGAACTCGTTGTCCGTGGGGTAGGTGGGTTTGAGTATTTTACTTTGCTGCTCGCTCTCGCTCGCCTTCCTCCGATGTGCCGAGATATTTTATTATTGAACTCGTTGTCCGTGGGGTAGGTGGTTTGAGTATTTTGTTTAGTTTTGCTGCTCGCTCTCGCTCGCCTTCCTCCGATGTGCCGAGATATTTTATTATTGAACTCGTTGTCCGTGGGGTAGGTGGGTTTGAGTATTTTGGTTTTAGTTTTGCTGCTCGCTCTCGCTCGCCTTCCTCCGATGTGCCGAGATATTTTATTATTGAACTCGTTGTCCGTGGGGTAGGAGGGTTTGAGTATTTTGGTTTAGTTTTGCTGCTCGCTCGCGCTCGCCTTCCTCCGATGTGCCGAGATATTTTATTATTGAACTCGTTGTCCGTGGGTAGGTGGGTTTGAGTATTTTTTAGTTTTGCTGCTCGCTCTCGCTCGCCTTCCTCCGATGTGCCGAGATATTTTATTATTGAACTCGTTGTCCGTGGGGTAGGTGGGTTTGAGTATTTTGGTTTAGTTTTGCTGCTCGCTCTCGCTCGCCTTCCTCCGATGTGCCGAGATATTTTATTATTGAACTCGTTGTCCGTGGGTAGGTGGGTTTGAGTATTTTAGTTTTGCTGCTCGCTCTCGCTCGCCTTCCTCCGATGTGCCGAGATATTTTATTATTGAACTCGTTGTCCGTGGGGTAGGTGGGTTTGAGTATTTTACTTTGCTGCTCGCTCTCGCTCGCCTTCCTCCGATGTGCCGAGATATTTTATTATTGAACTCGTTGTCCGTGGGGTAGGTGGGTTTGAGTATTTTTAGTTTTGCTGCTCGCTCTCGCTCGCCTTCCTCCGATGTGCCGAGATATTTTATTATTGAACTCGTTGTCCGTGGGGTAGGTGGGTTTGAGTATTTGGTTTAGTTTTGCTGCTCGCTCTCGCTCGCCTTCCTCCGATGTGCCGAGATATTTTATTATTGAACTCGTTGTCCGTGGGGTAGGTGGGTTTGAGTATTTTGTTTATTTTGCTGCTCGCTCTCGCTCGCCTTCCTCCGATGTGCCGAGATATTTTATTATTGAACTCGTTGTCCGTGGGGTAGGTGGGTTTGAGTATTTTGGTTTTAGTTTTGCTGCTCGCTCTCGCTCGCCTTCCTCCGATGTGCCGAGATATTTTATTATTGAACTCGTTGTCCGTGGGGTAGGTGGGTTTGAGTATTTTGTTTAGTTTTGCTGCTCGCTCTCGCTCGCCTTCCTCCGATGTGCCGAGATATTTTATTATTGAACTCGTTGTCCGTGGGTAGGTGGGTTTGAGTATTTGGTTTTAGTTTTGCTGCTCGCTCTCGCTCGCCTTCCTCCGATGTGCCGAGATATTTTATTATTGAACTCGTTGTCCGTGGGGTAGGTGGGTTTGAGTATTTTGTTTAGTTTTGCTGCTCGCTCTCGCTCGCCTTCCTCCGATGTGCCGAGATATTTTATTATTGAACTCGTTGTCCGTGGGTAGGTGGGTTTGAGTATTTTATTTTGCTGCTCGCTCTCGCTCGCCTTCCTCCGATGTGCCGAGATATTTTATTATTGAACTCGTTGTCCGTGGGGTAGGTGGGTTTGAGTATTGTTTAGTTTTGCTGCTCGCTCTCGCTCGCCTTCCTCCGATGTGCCGAGATATTTTATTATTGAACTCGTTGTCCGTGGGGTAGGTGGGTTTGAGTATTTTAGTTTTGCTGCTCGCTCTCGCTCGCCTTCCTCCGATGTGCCGAGATATTTTATTATTGAACTCGTTGTCCGTGTGGTAGGTGGGTTTGAGTATTTTAGTTTTGCTGCTCGCTCTCGCTCGCCTTCCTCCGATGTGCCGAGATATTTTATTATTGAACTCGTTGTCCGTGGGTAGGTGGGTTTGAGTATTTTAGTTTTGCTGCTCGCTCTCGCTCGCCTTCCTCCGATGTGCCGAGATATTTTATTATTGAACTCGTTGTCCGTGGGTAGGTGGGTTTGAGTATTTTACTTTGCTGCTCGCTCTCGCTCGCCTTCCTCCGATGTGCCGAGATATTTTATTATTGAACTCGTTGTCCGTGGGTAGGTGGGTTTGAGTATTTTAGTTTTGCTGCTCGCTCTCGCTCGCCTTCCTCCGATGTGCCGAGATATTTTATTATTGAACTCGTTGTCCGTGGGGTAGGTGGTTTGAGTATTTTGGTTTTAGTTTTGCTGCTCGCTCTCGCTCGCCTTCCTCCGATGTGCCGAGATATTTTATTATTGAACTCGTTGTCCGTGGGGTAGGTGGGTTTGAGTATTTTACTTTGCTGCTCGCTCTCGCTCGCCTTCCTCCGATGTGCCGAGATATTTTATTATTGAACTCGTTGTCCGTGGGTAGGTGGTTTGAGTATTTTGTTTTATTTTGCTGCTCGCTCTCGCTCGCCTTCCTCCGATGTGCCGAGATATTTTATTATTGAACTCGTTGTCCGTGGGGTAGGTGGGTTTGAGTATTTTACTTTGCTGCTCGCTCTCGCTCGCCTTCCTCCGATGTGCCGAGATATTTTATTATTGAACTCGTTGTCCGTGGGGTAGGTGGTTTGAGTATTTTGGTTTAGTTTTGCTGCTCGCTCTCGCTCGCCTTCCTCCGATGTGCCGAGATATTTTATTATTGAACTCGTTGTCCGTGGGTAGGTGGGTTTGAGTATTTTACTTTGCTGCTCGCTCTCGCTCGCCTTCCTCCGATGTGCCGAGATATTTTATTATTGAACTCGTTGTCCGTGGGTAGGTGGGTTTGAGTATTTTGGTTTTAGTTTTGCTGCTCGCTCTCGCTCGCCTTCCTCCGATGTGCCGAGATATTTTATTATTGAACTCGTTGTCCGTGGGGTAGGTGGGTTTGAGTATTTTACTTTGCTGCTCGCTCTCGCTCGCCTTCCTCCGATGTGCCGAGATATTTTATTATTGAACTCGTTGTCCGTGGGTAGGTGGGTTTGAGTATTTTTAGTTTTGCTGCTCGCTCTCGCTCGCCTTCCTCCGATGTGCCGAGATATTTTATTATTGAACTCGTTGTCCGTGGGTAGGTGGGTTTGAGTATTTTGGTTTTAGTTTTGCTGCTCGCTCTCGCTCGCCTTCCTCCGATGTGCCGAGATATTTTATTATTGAACTCGTTGTCCGTGGGTAGGTGGGTTTGAGTATTTTACTTTGCTGCTCGCTCTCGCTCGCCTTCCTCCGATGTGCCGAGATATTTTATTATTGAACTCGTTGTCCGTGGGGTAGGTGGGTTTGAGTATTTTGGTTTAGTTTGCTGCTCGCTCTCGCTCGCCTTCCTCCGATGTGCCGAGATATTTTATTATTGAACTCGTTGTCCGTGGGGTAGGTGGGTTTGAGTATTTTTAGTTTTGCTGCTCGCTCTCGCTCGCCTTCCTCCGATGTGCCGAGATATTTTATTATTGAACTCGTTGTCCGTGGGGTAGGTGGGTTTGAGTATTTTTAGTTTTGCTGCTCGCTCTCGCTCGCCTTCCTCCGATGTGCCGAGATATTTTATTATTGAACTCGTTGTCCGTGGGGTAGGTGGGTTTGAGTATTTTGGTTTAGTTTTGCTGCTCGCTCTCGCTCGCCTTCCTCCGATGTGCCGAGATATTTTATTATTGAACTCGTTGTCCGTGGGGTAGGTGGGTTTGAGTATTTTAGTTTGCTGCTCGCTCTCGCTCGCCTTCCTCCGATGTGCCGAGATATTTTATTATTGAACTCGTTGTCCGTGGGTAGGTGGTTTGAGTATTTTGGTTTAGTTTTGCTGCTCGCTCTCGCTCGCCTTCCTCCGATGTGCCGAGATATTTTATTATTGAACTCGTTGTCCGTGGGGTAGGTGGGTTTGAGTATTTTTTTAGTTTTGCTGCTCGCTCTCGCTCGCCTTCCTCCGATGTGCCGAGATATTTTATTATTGAACTCGTTGTCCGTGGGGTAGGTGGTTTGAGTATTTTGGTTTAGTTTTGCTGCTCGCTCTCGCTCGCCTTCCTCCGATGTGCCGAGATATTTTATTATTGAACTCGTTGTCCGTGGGGTAGGTGGGTTTGAGTATTTTACTTTGCTGCTCGCTCTCGCTCGCCTTCCTCCGATGTGCCGAGATATTTTATTATTGAACTCGTTGTCCGTGGGGTAGGTGGGTTTGAGTATTTTGGTTTAGTTTGCTGCTCGCTCTCGCTCGCCTTCCTCCGATGTGCCGAGATATTTTATTATTGAACTCGTTGTCCGTGGGGTAGGTGGGTTTGAGTATTTTGGTTTAGTTTTGCTGCTCGCTCTCGCTCGCCTTCCTCCGATGTGCCGAGATATTTTATTATTGAACTCGTTGTCCGTGGGGTAGGTGGGTTTGAGTATTTTACTTTGCTGCTCGCTCTCGCTCGCCTTCCTCCGATGTGCCGAGATATTTTATTATTGAACTCGTTGTCCGTGGGGTAGGTGGGTTTGAGTATTTTTTTAGTTTTGCTGCTCGCTCTCGCTCGCCTTCCTCCGATGTGCCGAGATATTTTATTATTGAACTCGTTGTCCGTGGGGTAGGTGGGTTTGAGTATTTTGTTTTAGTTTTGCTGCTCGCTCTCGCTCGCCTTCCTCCGATGTGCCGAGATATTTTATTATTGAACTCGTTGTCCGTGGGGTAGGTGGTTTGAGTATTTTGGTTTATTTTGCTGCTCGCTCTCGCTCGCCTTCCTCCGATGTGCCGAGATATTTTATTATTGAACTCGTTGTCCGTGGGGTAGGTGGGTTTGAGTATTTTTTAGTTTTGCTGCTCGCTCTCGCTCGCCTTCCTCCGATGTGCCGAGATATTTTATTATTGAACTCGTTGTCCGTGGGGTAGGTGGGTTTGAGTATTTTGGTTTAGTTTGCTGCTCGCTCTCGCTCGCCTTCCTCCGATGTGCCGAGATATTTTATTATTGAACTCGTTGTCCGTGGGTAGGTGGGTTTGAGTATTTTGTTTATTTGCTGCTCGCTCTCGCTCGCCTTCCTCCGATGTGCCGAGATATTTTATTATTGAACTCGTTGTCCGTGGGGTAGGTGGCTTTGAGTATTTTGGTTTTAGTTTTGCTGCTCGCTCTCGCTCGCCTTCCTCCGATGTGCCGAGATATTTTATTATTGAACTCGTTGTCCGTGGGGTAGGTGGGTTTGAGTATTTTACTTTGCTGCTCGCTCTCGCTCGCCTTCCTCCGATGTGCCGAGATATTTTATTATTGAACTCGTTGTCCGTGGGGTAGGTGGGTTTGAGTATTTTGGCTTTAGTTTTGCTGCTCGCTCTCGCTCGCCTTCCTCCGATGTGCCGAGATATTTTATTATTGAACTCGTTGTCCGTGGGGTAGGTGGGTTTGAGTATTTTAGTTTTGCTGCTCGCTCTCGCTCGCCTTCCTCCGATGTGCCGAGATATTTTATTATTGAACTCGTTGTCCGTGTGATAGGTGGGTTTGAGTATTTTAGTTTTGCTGCTCGCTCTCGCTCGCCTTCCTCCGATGTGCCGAGATATTTTATTATTGAACTCGTTGTCCGTGTGGTAGGTGGGTTTGAGTATTTTAGTTTTGCTGCTCGCTCTCGCTCGCCTTCCTCCGATGTGCCGAGATATTTTATTATTGAACTCGGTGTCCGTGGGGTAGGTGGGTTTGAGTATTTTACTTTGCTGCTCGCTCTCGCTCGCCTTCCTCCGATGTGCCGAGATATTTTATTATTGAACTCGTTGTCCGTGGGTAGGTGGGTTTGAGTATTTTAGTTTTGCTGCTCGCTCTCGCTCGCCTTCCTCCATGTGCCGAGATATTTTATTATTCAACTCGTTGTCCGTGGGGTAGGTGGGTTTGAGTATTTTGTTTTAGTTTTGCTGCTCGCTCTCGCTCGCCTTCCTCCGATGTGCCGAGATATTTATTATTGAACTCGTTGTCCGTGGGGTAGGTGGGTTTGAGTATTTTACTTTGCTGCTCGCTCTCGCTCGCCTTCCTCCGATGTGCCGAGATATTTTATTATTGAACTCGTTGTCCGTTGGTAGGTGGTTTGAGTATTTTGGTTTTATTTTGCTGCTCGCTCTCGCTCGCCTTCCTCCGATGTGCCGAGATATTCTATTATTGAACTCGTTGTCCGTGGGGTAGGTGGGTTTGAGTATTTTACTTTGCTGCTCGCTCTCGCTCGCCTTCCTCCGATGTGCCGAGATATTTTATTATTGAACTCGTTGTCCGTGGGTAGGTGGGTTTGAGTATTTTGGTTTTAGTTTTGCTGCTCGCTCTCGCTCGCCTTCCTCCGATGTGCCGAGATATTTTATTATTGAACTCGTTGTCCGTGGGGTAGGTGGGTTTGAGTATTTTACTTTGCTGCTCGCTCTCGCTCGCCTTCCTCCGATGTGCCGAGATATTTTATTATTGAACTCGTTGTCCGTGGTAGGTGGGTTTGAGTATTTTGGTTTATTTTGCTGCTCGCTCTCGCTCGCCTTCCTCCGATGTGCCGAGATATTTTATTATTGAACTCGGTGTCCGTGGGGTAGGTGGGTTTGAGTATTTTACTTTGCTGCTCGCTCTCGCTCGCCTTCCTCCGATGTGCCGAGATATTCTATTATTGAACTCGTTGTCCGTGTGGTACGTGTGTTTGAGTATTTTGGTTTAGTTTTGCTGCTCGCTCGCGCTCGCCTTCCTCCGATGTGCCGAGATATTTTATTATTGAACACGTTGTCCGTGGGGTAGGTGGGTTTGAGTATTTTGGTTTTAGTTTTGCTGCCCGCTCTCGCTCGCCTTCCTCCGATGTGCCGAGATATTTTATTATTGAACTCGTTGTCCGTGGGTAGGTGGTTTGAGTATTTGGTTTAGTTTTGCTGCTCGCTCTCGCTCGCCTTCCTCCGATGTGCCGAGATATTTTATTATTGAACTCGTTGTCCGTGGGGTAGGTGGGTTTGAGTATTTTACTTTGCTGCTCGCTCTCGCTCGCCTTCCTCCGATGTGCCGAGATATTTTATTATTGAACTCGTTGTCCGTGGGTAGGTGGGTTTGAGTATTTTATTTTGCTGCTCGCTCTCGCTCGCCTTCCTCCGATGTGCCGAGATATTTTATTATTGAACTCGTTGTCCGTGTGGTAGGTGGGTTTGAGTATTTTAGTTTTGCTGCTCGCTCTCGCTCGCCTTCCTCCGATGTGCCGAGATATTTTATTATTGAACTCGTTGTCCGTGGGTAGGTGGGTTTGAGTATTTTGGTTTTAGTTTTGCTGCTCGCTCTCGCTCGCCTTCCTCCGATGTGCCGAGATATTTTATTATTGAACTCGTTGTCCGTGGGTAGGTGGGTTTGAGTATTTTAGGTTTTGCTGCTCGCTCTCGCTCGCCTTCCTCCGATGTGCCGAGATATTTTATTATTGAACTCGTTGTCCGTGGGTAGGTGGGTTTGAGTATTTTAGTTTTGCTGCTCGCTCTCGCTCGCCTTCCTCCGATGTGCCGAGATATTTTATTATTGAACTCGTTGTCCGTGGGTAGGTGGGTTTGAGTATTTTAGTTTTGCTGCTCGCTCTCGCTCGCCTTCCTCCGATGTGCCGAGATATTTTATTATTGAACTCGTTGTCCGTGGGGTAGGTGGTTTGAGTATTTTACTTTGCTGCTCGCTCTCGCTCGCCTTCCTCCGATGTGCCGAGATATTTTATTATTGAACTCGTTGTCCGTGTGGTAGGTGGGTTTGAGTATTTTTAGTTTTGCTGCTCGCTCTCGCTCGCCTTCCTCCGATGTGCCGAGATATTTTATTATTGAACTCGTTGTCCGTGGGGTAGGTGGTTTGAGTATTTTGGTTTTAGTTTTGCTGCTCGCTCTCGCTCGCCTTCCTCCGATGTGCCGAGATATTCTATTATTGAACTCGTTGTCCGTGGGGTAGGTGGGTTTGAGTATTTTACTTTGCTGCTCGCTCTCGCTCGCCTTCCTCCGATGTGCCGAGATATTTTATTATTGAACTCGTTGTCCGTCGGGTAGGTGGCTTTGAGTATTTTGGTTTTAGTTTTGCTGCTCGCTCTCGCTCGCCTTCCTCCGATGTGCCGAGATATTCTATTATTGAACTCGTTGTCCGTGGGGTAGGTGGGTTTGAGTATTTTACTTTGCTGCTCGCTCTCGCTCGCCTTCCTCCGATGTGCCGAGATATTTTATTATTGAACTCGTTGTCCGTGGGGTAGGTGGGTTTGAGTATTTTACTTTTGCTGCTCGCTCTCGCTCGCCTTCCTCCGATGTGCCGAGATATTTTATTATTGAACTCGTTGTCCGTGGGTAGGTGGGTTTGAGTATTTTAGTTTTGCTCTCGCTCTCGCTCGCCTTCCTCCGATGTGCCGAGATATTTTATTATTGAACTCGTTGTCCGTGGGGTAGGTGGTTTGAGTATTTTGGTTTTAGTTTTGCTGCTCGCTCTCGCTCGCCTTCCTCCGATGTGCCGAGATATTTTATTATTGAACTCGTTGTCCGTGGGGTAGGTGGGTTTGAGTATTTTACTTTGCTGCTCGCTCTCGCTCGCCTTCCTCCGATGTGCCGAGATATTTTATTATTGAACTCGTTGTCCGTGGGGTAGGTGGGTTTGAGTATTTTGGTTTTAGTTTTGCTGCTCGCTCTCGCTCGCCTTCCTCCGATGTGCCGAGATATTTTATTATTCAACTCGTTGTCCGTGGGTAGGTGGGTTTGAGTATTTTAGTTTTGCTGCTCGCTCTCGCTCGCCTTCCTCCGATGTGCCGAGATATTTTATTATTGAACTCGTTGTCCGTGTGGTAGGTGGGTTTGAGTATTTTAGTTTTGCTGCTCGCTCTCGCTCGCCTTCCTCCGATGTGCCGAGATATTTTATTATTGAACTCGTTGTCCGTGGGGTAGGTGTGTTTGAGTATTTTGGTTTATTTTTGCTGCTCGCTCGCGCTCGCCTTCCTCTGATGTGCAGAGATATTTTATTATTGAACTCGTTGTCCGTGGGGTAGGTGGGTTTGAGTATTTTACTTTGCTGCTCGCTCTCGCACGCCTTCCTCCGATGTGCCGAGATATTTTATTATTGAACTCGTTGTCCGTGGGTAGGTGGGTTTGAGTATTTTACTTTGCTGCTCGCTCTCGCTCGCCTTCCTCCGATGTGCCGAGATATTTTATTATTGAACTCGTTGTCCGTGGGTAGGTGGGTTTGAGTATTTTTAGTTTTGCTGCTCGCTCTCGCTCGCCTTCCTCCGATGTGCCGAGATATTTTATTATTGAACTCGTTGTCCGTGGGTAGGTGTGTTTGAGTATTTTGGTTTATTTTTGCTGCTCGCTCTCGCTCGCCTTCCTCCGATGTGCCGAGATATTCTATTATTGAACCCGTTGTCCGTGGGGTAGGTGGGTTTGAGTATTTTACTTTGCTGCTCGCTCTCGCTCGCCTTCCTCCGATGTGCCGAGATATTTTATTATTGAACTCGTTGTCCGTGGGGTAGGTGGTTTGAGTATTTTGGTTTTAGTTTTGCTGCTCGCTCTCGCTCGCCTTCCTCCGATGTGCCGAGATATTTTATTATTGAACTCGTTGTCCGTGGGTAGGTGGGTTTGAGTATTTTAGTTTGCTGCTCGCTCTCGCTCGCCTTCCTCCGATGTGCCGAGATATTTTATTATTGAACTCGTTGTCCGTGGGTAGGTGGGTTTGAGTATTTTTAGTTTTGCTGCTCGCTCTCGCTCGCCTTCCTCCGATGTGCCGAGATATTTTATTATTGAACTCGTTGTCCGTGGGGTAGGTGGGTTTGAGTATTTTACATTGCTGCTCGCTCTCGCACGCCTTCCTCCGATGTGCCGAGATATTTTATATTGAACTCGTTGTCCGTGTGTAGGTGGGTTTGAGTATTTTATTTTGCTCTCGCTCTCGCTCGCCTTCCTCCGATGTGCCGAGATATTTTATTATTGAACTCGTTGTCCGTGGGTAGGTGGGTTTGAGTATTTTGGTTTAGTTTTGCTGCTCGCTCTCGCTCGCCTTCCTCCGATGTGCCGAGATATTTTATTATTGAACTCGTTGTCCGTGGGGTAGGTGGGTTTGAGTATTTTGGTTTAGTTTTGCTGCCGCTCTCGCTCGCCTTCCTCCGATGTGCCGAGATATTTTATTATTGAACTCGTTGTCCGTGGGGTAGGTGGGTTTGAGTATTTTGGTTTTAGTTTTGCTGCTCGCTCTCGCTCGCCTTCCTCCGATGTGCCGAGATATTTTATTATTGAACTCGTTGTCCGTGGGGTAGGTGGGTTTGAGTATTTTAGTTTGCTGCTCGCTCTCGCTCGCCTTCCTCCGATGTGCCGAGATATTTTATTATTGAACTCGTTGTCCGTGTGGTAGGTGGGTTTGAGTATTTTAGTTTTGCTGCTCGCTCTCGCTCGCCTTCCTCCGATGTGCCGAGATATTTTATTATTGAACTCGTTGTCCGTGGGTAGGTGGGTTTGAGTATTTTAGTTTTGCTGCTCGCTCTCGCTCGCCTTCCTCCGATGTGCCGAGATATTTTATTATTGAACTCGTTGTCCGTGGGGTAGGTGGGTTTGAGTATTTTTACTTTGCTGCTCGCTCTCGCTCGCCTTCCTCCGATGTGCCGAGATATTTTATTATTGAACTCGTTGTCCGTGGGTAGGTGGGTTTGAGTATTTTAGTTTTGCTGCTCGCTCTCGCTCGCCTTCCTCCGATGTGCCGAGATATTTTATTATTGAACTCGTTGTCCGTGGGGTAGGTGGGTTTGAGTATTTTGGTTTAGTTTTGCTGCTCGCTCTCGCTCGCCTTCCTCCGATGTGCCGAGATATTTTATTATTGAACTCGTTGTCCGTGGGGTAGGTGGGTTTGAGTATTTTACTTTGCTGCTCGCTCTCGCTCGCCTTCCTCCGATGTGCCGAGATATTTTATTATTGAACTCGTTGTCCGTGTGGTAGGTGGGTTTGAGTATTTTGGTTTTATTTTGCTGCTCGCTCTCGCTCGCCTTCCTCCGATGTGCCGAGATATTCTATTATTGAACTCGTTGTCCGTGGGGTAGGTGGGTTTGAGTATTTTACTTTGCTGCTCGCTCTCGCTCGCCTTCCTCCGATGTGCCGAGATATTTTATTATTGAACTCGTTGTCCGTGGGGTAGGTGGCTTTGAGTATTTTGGTTTTAGTTTTGCTGCTCGCTCTCGCTCGCCTTCCTCCGATGTGCCGAGATATTTTATTATTGAACTCGTTGTCCGTGTGGTAGGTGGGTTTGAGTATTTTAGTTTTGCTGCTCGCTCTCGCTCGCCTTCCTCCGATGTGCCGAGATATTTTATTATTGAACTCGGTGTCCGTGGGGTAGGTGGGTTTGAGTATTTTACTTTGCTGCTCGCTCTCGCTCGCCTTCCTCCGATGTGCCGAGATATTTTATTATTGAACTCGTTGTCCGTGGGGTAGGTGGGTTTGAGTATTTTATTTTGCTGCTCGCTCTCGCTCGCCTTCCTCCGATGTGCCGAGATATTTTATCATTGAACTCGTTGTCCGTGTGATAGGTGGGTTTGAGTATTTTAGTTTTGCTCCTCGCTCTCGCTCGCCTTCCTCCGATGTGCCGAGATATTTTATTATTGAACTCGTTGTCCGTGTGGTACGTGTGTTTGAGTATTTTGGTTTAGTTTTGCTGCCCGCTCTCGCTCGCCTTCCTCCGATGTGCCGAGATATTTTATTATTGAACTCGTTGTCCGTGGGTAGGTGGTTTGAGTATTTTGGTTTAGTTTTGCTGCTCGCTCTCGCTCGCCTTCCTCCGATGTGCCGAGATATTTTATTATTGAACTCGTTGTCCGTGGGGTAGGTGGGTTTGAGTATTTGTTTAGTTTTGCTGCTCGCTCTCGCTCGCCTTCCTCCGATGTGCCGAGATATTTTATTATTGAACTCGTTGTCCGTGGGGTAGGTGGGTTTGAGTATTTTTAGTTTTGCTGCTCGCTCTCGCTCGCCTTCCTCCGATGTGCCGAGATATTTTATTATTGAACTCGTTGTCCGTGGGTAGGTGGGTTTGAGTATTTTTAGTTTTGCTGCTCGCTCTCGCTCGCCTTCCTCCGATGTGCCGAGATATTTTATTATTGAACTCGTTGTCCGTGGGGTAGGTGGGTTTGAGTATTTTAGTTTTGCTGCTCGCTCTCGCTCGCCTTCCTCCGATGTGCCGAGATATTTTATTATTGAACTCGTTGTCCGTGGGGTAGGTGGGTTTGAGTATTTTACTTTGCTGCTCGCTCTCGCTCGCCTTCCTCCGATGTGCCGAGATATTTTATTATTGAACTCGTTGTCCGTGGGGTAGGTGGGTTTGAGTATTTTAGTTTGCTGCTCGCTCTCGCTCGCCTTCCTCCGATGTGCCGAGATATTTTATTATTGAACTCGTTGTCCGTGGGTAGGTGGGTTTGAGTATTTTGGTTTTAGTTTTGCTGCTCGCTCTCGCTCGCCTTCCTCCGATGTGCCGAGATATTTTATTATTGAACTCGTTGTCCGTGGGGTAGGTGGGTTTGAGTATTTTACTTTGCTGCTCGCTCTCGCTCGCCTTCCTCCGATGTGCCGAGATATTTTATTATTGAACTCGTTGTCCGTGTGGTAGGTGGGTTTGAGTATTTTTAGTTTTGCTGCTCGCTCTCGCTCGCCTTCCTCCAATGTGCCGAGATATTTTATTATTGAACTCGTTGTCCGTGGGGTAGGTGGGTTTGAGTATTTTGGTTTTAGTTTTGCTGCTCGCTCTCGCTCGCCTTCCTCCGATGTGCCGAGATATTTTATTATTGAACTCGTTGTCCGTGGGGTAGGTGGGTTTGAGTATTTTGTTTATTTGCTGCTCGCTCTCGCTCGCCTTCCTCCGATGTGCCGAGATATTTTATTATTGAACTCGTTGTCCGTGGGGTAGGTGGGTTTGAGTATTTTAGTTTTGCTGCTCGCTCTCGCTCGCCTTCCTCCGATGTGCCGAGATATTTTATTATTGAACTCGTTGTCCGTGGGTAGGTGGGTTTGAGTATTTTACTTTGCTGCTCGCTCTCGCTCGCCTTCCTCCGATGTGCCGAGATATTTTATTATTGAACTCGTTGTCCGTGGGGTAGGTGGGTTTGAGTATTTTATTTTGCTGCTCGCTCTCGCTCGCCTTCCTCCGATGTGCCGAGATATTTTATTATTGAACTCGTTGTCCGTGGGTAGGTGGGTTTGAGTATTTTTTTAGTTTTGCTGCTCGCTCTCGCTCGCCTTCCTCCGATGTGCCGAGATATTTTATTATTGAACTCGTTGTCCGTGGGTAGGTGGGTTTGAGTATTTTGGTTTTAGTTTTGCTGCTCGCTCTCGCTCGCCTTCCTCCGATGTGCCGAGATATTTTATTATTGAACTCGTTGTCCGTGGGTAGGTGGGTTTGAGTATTTTGGTAGTTTTGCTGCTCGCTCTCGCTCGCCTTCCTCCGATGTGCCGAGATATTTTATTATTGAACTCGTTGTCCGTGGGGTAGGTGGGTTTGAGTATTTTGTTTAGTTTTGCTGCTCGCTCTCGCTCGCCTTCCTCCGATGTGCCGAGATATTTTATTATTGAACTCGTTGTCCGTGGGGTAGGTGGGTTTGAGTATTTTAGTTTTGCTGCTCGCTCTCGCTCGCCTTCCTCCGATGTGCCGAGATATTTTATTATTGAACTCGTTGTCCGTGGGTAGGTGGGTTTGAGTATTTTTTAGTTTGCTGCTCGCTCTCGCTCGCCTTCCTCCGATGTGCCGAGATATTTTATTATTGAACTCGTTGTCCGTGGGTAGGTGGGTTTGAGTATTTTAGTTTTGCTGCTCGCTCTCGCTCGCCTTCCTCCGATGTGCCGAGATATTTTATTATTGAACTCGTTGTCCGTGGGGTAGGTGGGTTTGAGTATTTTACTTTGCTGCTCGCTCTCGCTCGCCTTCCTCCGATGTGCCGAGATATTTTATTATTGAACTCGTTGTCCGTGGGGTAGGTGGGTTTGAGTATTTTAGTTTTGCTGCTCGCTCTCGCTCGCCTTCCTCCGATGTGCCGAGATATTTTATTATTGAACTCGTTGTCCGTGGGTAGGTGGGTTTGAGTATTTTAGTTTTGCTGCTCGCTCTCGCTCGCCTTCCTCCGATGTGCCGAGATATTTATTATTGAACTCGTTGTCCGTGGGGTAGGTGGGTTTGAGTATTTTACTTTGCTGCTCGCTCTCGCTCGCCTTCCTCCGATGTGCCGAGATATTTTATTATTGAACTCGTTGTCCGTGGGTAGGTGGTTTGAGTATTTTGGTTTTAGTTTTGCTGCTCGCTCTCGCTCGCCTTCCTCCGATGTGCCGAGATATTTTATTATTGAACTCGTTGTCCGTGGGGTAGGTGGGTTTGAGTATTTTACTTTGCTGCTCGCTCTCGCTCGCCTTCCTCCGATGTGCCGAGATATTTTATTATTGAACTCGTTGTCCGTGGGGTAGGTGGGTTTGAGTATTTTAGTTTTGCTGCTCGCTCTCGCTCGCCTTCCTCCGATGTGCCGAGATATTTTATTATTGAACTCGTTGTCCGTGGGGTAGGTGGGTTTGAGTATTTGGTTTAGTTTTGCTGCTCGCTCGCGCTCGCCTTCCTCCGATGTGCCGAGATATTTTATTATTGAACTCGTTGTCCGTGGGGTAGGTGGGTTTGAGTATTTTACTTTGCTGCTCGCTCTCGCTCGCCTTCCTCCGATGTGCCGAGATATTTTATTATTGAACTCGTTGTCCGTGGGGTAGGTGGGTTTGAGTATTTTGGTTTTAGTTTTGCTGCTCGCTCTCGCTCGCCTTCCTCCGATGTGCCGAGATATTTTATTATTGAACTCGTTGTCCGTGGGGTAGGTGGGTTTGAGTATTTTACTTTGCTGCTCGCTCTCGCTCGCCTTCCTCCGATGTGCCGAGATATTTTATTATTGAACTCGTTGTCCGTGGGGTAGGTGGGTTTGAGTATTTTAGTTTTGCTGCTCGCTCTCGCTCGCCTTCCTCCGATGTGCCGAGATATTTTATTATTGAACTCGTTGTCCGTGGGGTAGGTGGGTTTGAGTATTTTGGTTTAGTTTTGCTGCTCGCTCTCGCTCGCCTTCCTCCGATGTGCCGAGATATTTTATTATTGAACTCGTTGTCCGTGGGGTAGGTGGGTTTGAGTATTTTACTTTGCTGCTCGCTCTCGCTCGCCTTCCTCCGATGTGCCGAGATATTTTATTATTGAACTCGTTGTCCGTGGGGTAGGTGGGTTTGAGTATTTTTAGTTTTGCTGCTCGCTCTCGCTCGCCTTCCTCCGATGTGCCGAGATATTTTATTATTGAACTCGTTGTCCGTGGGGTAGGTGGGTTTGAGTATTTTACTTTGCTGCTCGCTCTCGCTCGCCTTCCTCCGATGTGCCGAGATATTTTATTATTGAACTCGTTGTCCGTGGGTAGGTGGGTTTGAGTATTTTGGTTTAGTTTTGCTGCTCGCTCTCGCTCGCCTTCCTCCGATGTGCCGAGATATTTTATTATTGAACTCGTTGTCCGTGGGGTAGGTGGGTTTGAGTATTTTGGTTTTAGTTTTGCTGCTCGCTCTCGCTCGCCTTCCTCCGATGTGCCGAGATATTTTATTATTGAACTCGTTGTCCGTGGGGTAGGTGGGTTTGAGTATTTTACTTTGCTGCTCGCTCTCGCTCGCCTTCCTCCGATGTGCCGAGATATTTTATTATTGAACTCGTTGTCCGTGGGGTAGGTGGGTTTGAGTATTTTGGTTTTAGTTTTGCTGCTCGCTCTCGCTCGCCTTCCTCCGATGTGCCGAGATATTTTATTATTGAACTCGTTGTCCGTGGGGTAGGTGGGTTTGAGTATTTTTAGTTTGCTGCTCGCTCTCGCTCGCCTTCCTCCGATGTGCCGAGATATTTTATTATTGAACTCGTTGTCCGTGGGGTAGGTGGGTTTGAGTATTTTGGTTTAGTTTGCTGCTCGCTCTCGCTCGCCTTCCTCCGATGTGCCGAGATATTTTATTATTGAACTCGTTGTCCGTGGGGTAGGTGGGTTTGAGTATTTTTAGTTTTGCTGCTCGCTCTCGCTCGCCTTCCTCCGATGTGCCGAGATATTTTATTATTGAACTCGTTGTCCGTGGGGTAGGTGGGTTTGAGTATTTTACTTTGCTGCTCGCTCTCGCTCGCCTTCCTCCGATGTGCCGAGATATTTTATTATTGAACTCGTTGTCCGTGGGGTAGGTGGGTTTGAGTATTTTATTTTGCTGCTCGCTCTCGCTCGCCTTCCTCCGATGTGCCGAGATATTTTATTATTGAACTCGTTGTCCGTGGGGTAGGTGGGTTTGAGTATTTTACTTTGCTGCTCGCTCTCGCTCGCCTTCCTCCGATGTGCCGAGATATTTTATTATTGAACTCGTTGTCCGTGGGGTAGGTGGGTTTGAGTATTTTTTTAGTTTTGCTGCTCGCTCTCGCTCGCCTTCCTCCGATGTGCCGAGATATTTTATTATTGAACTCGTTGTCCGTGGGGTAGGTGGGTTTGAGTATTTGTTTAGTTTGCTGCTCGCTCTCGCTCGCCTTCCTCCGATGTGCCGAGATATTTTATTATTGAACTCGTTGTCCGTGGGGTAGGTGGGTTTGAGTATTTTACTTTGCTGCTCGCTCTCGCTCGCCTTCCTCCGATGTGCCGAGATATTTTATTATTGAACTCGTTGTCCGTGGGGTAGGTGGTTTGAGTATTTTGGTTTAGTTTTGCTGCTCGCTCTCGCTCGCCTTCCTCCGATGTGCCGAGATATTTTATTATTGAACTCGTTGTCCGTGGGGTAGGTGGGTTTGAGTATTTTACTTTGCTGCTCGCTCTCGCTCGCCTTCCTCCGATGTGCCGAGATATTTTATTATTGAACTCGTTGTCCGTGGGGTAGGTGGGTTTGAGTATTTTTTTTAGTTTTGCTGCTCGCTCTCGCTCGCCTTCCTCCGATGTGCCGAGATATTTTATTATTGAACTCGTTGTCCGTGGGGTAGGTGGGTTTGAGTATTTTACTTTGCTGCTCGCTCTCGCTCGCCTTCCTCCGATGTGCCGAGATATTTTATTATTGAACTCGTTGTCCGTGTGGTAGGTGGGTTTGAGTATTTTAGTTTTGCTGCTCGCTCTCGCTCGCCTTCCTCCGATGTGCCGAGATATTTTATTATTGAACTCGTTGTCCGTGGGGTAGGTGGGTTTGAGTATTTTGGTTTTAGTTTTGCTGCTCGCTCTCGCTCGCCTTCCTCCGATGTGCCGAGATATTTTATTATTGAACTCGTTGTCCGTGGGTAGGTGGGTTTGAGTATTTTACTTTGCTGCTCGCTCTCGCTCGCCTTCCTCCGATGTGCCGAGATATTTTATTATTGAACTCGTTGTCCGTGGGTAGGTGGGTTTGAGTATTTTGGTTTATTTTGCTGCTCGCTCTCGCTCGCCTTCCTCCGATGTGCCGAGATATTTTATTATTGAACTCGTTGTCCGTGGGGTAGGTGGGTTTGAGTATTTTACTTTGCTGCTCGCTCTCGCTCGCCTTCCTCCGATGTGCCGAGATATTTTATTATTGAACTCGTTGTCCGTGTGGTAGGTGGGTTTGAGTATTTTGGTTTAGTTTTGCTGCTCGCTCTCGCTCGCCTTCCTCCGATGTGCCGAGATATTTTATTATTGAACTCGTTGTCCGTGGGGTAGGTGGGTTTGAGTATTTTTTTAGTTTTGCTGCTCGCTCTCGCTCGCCTTCCTCCGATGTGCCGAGATATTTTATTATTGAACTCGTTGTCCGTGGGTAGGTGGTTTGAGTATTTTGGTTTAGTTTTGCTGCTCGCTCTCGCTCGCCTTCCTCCGATGTGCCGAGATATTTATTATTGAACTCGTTGTCCGTGGGTAGGTGGGTTTGAGTATTTTACTTTGCTGCTCGCTCTCGCTCGCCTTCCTCCGATGTGCCGAGATATTTTATTATTGAACTCGTTGTCCGTGGGGTAGGTGGGTTTGAGTATTTTGGTTTAGTTTTGCTGCTCGCTCTCGCTCGCCTTCCTCCGATGTGCCGAGATATTTTATTATTGAACTCGTTGTCCGTGGGGTAGGTGGGTTTGAGTATTTTACTTTGCTGCTCGCTCTCCCTCGCCTTCCTCCGATGTGCCGAGATATTTTATTATTGAACTCGTTGTCCGTGGGTAGGTGGGTTTGAGTATTTTACTTTGCTGCTCGCTCTCGCTCGCCTTCCTCCGATGTGCCGAGATATTTTATTATTGAACTCGTTGTCCGTGGGGTAGGTGGGTTTGAGTATTTTGGTTTAGTTTTGCTGCTCGCTCTCGCTCGCCTTCCTCCGATGTGCCGAGATATTTTATTATTGAACTCGTTGTCCGTGGGTAGGTGGGTTTGAGTATTTTACTTTGCTGCTCGCTCTCGCTCGCCTTCCTCCGATGTGCCGAGATATTTTATTATTGAACTCGTTGTCCGTGGGTAGGTGGGTTTGAGTATTTTGGTTTTAGTTTTGCTGCTCGCTCTCGCTCGCCTTCCTCCGATGTGCCGAGATATTTTATTATTGAACTCGTTGTCCGTGGGGTAGGTGGGTTTGAGTATTTTACTTTGCTGCTCGCTCTCGCTCGCCTTCCTCCGATGTGCCGAGATATTTTATTATTGAACTCGTTGTCCGTGGGGTAGGTGGGTTTGAGTATTTTAGTTTTGCTGCTCGCTCTCGCTCGCCTTCCTCCGATGTGCCGAGATATTTTATTATTGAACTCGTTGTCCGTGGGGTAGGAGGGTTTGAGTATTTTGGTTTAGTTTTGCTGCTCGCTCGCGCTCGCCTTCCTCTGATGTGCAGAGATATTTTATTATTGAACTCGTTGTCCGTGGGGTAGGTGGGTTTGAGTATTTTACTTTGCTGCTCGCTCTCGCTCGCCTTCCTCCGATGTGCCGAGATATTTTATTATTGAACTCGTTGTCCGTGGGGTAGGTGGTTTGAGTATTTTGGTTTTAGTTTTGCTGCTCGCTCTCGCTCGCCTTCCTCCGATGTGCCGAGATATTTTATTATTGAACTCGTTGTCCGTGGGGTAGGTGGGTTTGAGTATTTTAGTTTGCTGCTCGCTCTCGCTCGCCTTCCTCCGATGTGCCGAGATATTTTATTATTGAACTCGTTGTCCGTGGGTAGGTGGGTTTGAGTATTTTGGTTTAGTTTTGCTGCTCGCTCTCGCTCGCCTTCCTCCGATGTGCCGAGATATTTTATTATTGAACTCGTTGTCCGTGGGGTAGGTGGGTTTGAGTATTTTACTTTGCTGCTCGCTCGCGCTCGCCTACCTCCGATGTGCCGAGATATTTTATTATTGAACTCGTTGTCCGTGGGTAGGTGGGTTTGAGTATTTTACTTTGCTGCTCGCTCTCGCTCGCCTTCCTCCGATGTGCCGAGATATTTTATTATTGAACTCGTTGTCCGTGGGGTAGGTGGGTTTGAGTATTTTGGTTTTAGTTTTGCTGCTCGCTCTCGCTCGCCTTCCTCCGATGTGCCGAGATATTCTATTATTGAACTCGTTGTCCGTGGGGTAGGTGGGTTTGAGTATTTTACTTTGCTGCTCGCTCTCGCTCGCCTTCCTCCGATGTGCCGAGATATTTTATTATTGAACTCGTTGTCCGTGGGTAGGTGGTTTGAGTATTTTGGTTTTATTTTGCTGCTCGCTCTCGCTCGCCTTCCTCCGATGTGCCGAGATATTTTATTATTGAACTCGTTGTCCGTGGGGTAGGTGGGTTTGAGTATTTTACTTTGCTCTCGCTCTCGCTCGCCTTCCTCCGATGTGCCGAGATATTTTATTATTGAACTCGTTGTCCGTGTGGTAGGTGGGTTTGAGTATTTTGGTTTAGTTTTGCTGCTCGCTCGCGCTCGCCTTCCTCCGATGTGCCGAGATATTTTATTATTGAACTCGGTGTCCGTGGGGTAGGTGGGTTTGAGTATTTTACTTTGCTGCTCGCTCTCGCTCGCCTTCCTCCGATGTGCCGAGATATTTTATTATTGAACTCGTTGTCCGTGGGTAGGTGGGTTTGAGTATTTTGGTTTAGTTTTGCTGCTCGCTCTCGCTCGCCTTCCTCCGATGTGCCGAGATATTTTATTATTGAACTCGTTGTCCGTGGGGTAGGTGGGTTTGAGTATTTTTACTTTGCTGCTCGCTCTCGCTCGCCTTCCTCCGATGTGCCGAGATATTTTATTATTGAACTCGTTGTCCGTGGGGTAGGTGGGTTTGAGTATTTTACTTTGCTGCTCGCTCTCGCTCGCCTTCCTCCGATGTGCCGAGATATTTTATTATTGAACTCGTTGTCCGTGGGGTAGGAGGGTTTGAGTATTTTGGTTTAGTTTTGCTGCTCGCTCGCGCTCGCCTTCCTCTGATGTGCAGAGATATTTTATTATTGAACTCGGTGTCCGTGTGGTAGGTGGGTTTGAGTATTTTACTTTGCTGCTCGCTCTCGCGCGCCTTCCTCCGATGTGCCGAGATATTTTATTATTGAACTCGTTGTCCGTGGGTAGGTGGGTTTGAGTATTTTGGTTTAGTTTTGCTGCTCGCTCTCGCTCGCCTTCCTCCGATGTGCCGAGATATTTTATTATTGAACTCGTTGTCCGTGGGGTAGGTGGGTTTGAGTATTTTACTTTGCTGCTCGCTCTCGCTCGCCTTCCTCCGATGTGCCGAGATATTTTATTATTGAACTCGTTGTCCGTGGGTAGGTGGGTTTGAGTATTTTACTTTGCTGCTCGCTCTCGCTCGCCTTCCTCCGATGTGCCGAGATATTTTATTATTGAACTCGTTGTCCGTGGGGTAGGTGGGTTTGAGTATTTTGGTTTTAGTTTTGCTGCTCGCTCTCGCTCGCCTTCCTCCGATGTGCCGAGATATTTATTATTGAACTCGTTGTCCGTGGGTAGGTGGGTTTGAGTATTTTACTTTGCTGCTCGCTCTCGCTCGCCTTCCTCCGATGTGCCGAGATATTTTATTATTGAACTCGTTGTCCGTGGGGTAGGTGGCTTTGAGTATTTTGGTTTTAGTTTTGTTGCTCGCTCTCGCTCGCCTTCCTCCGATGTGCCGAGATATTTTATTATTGAACTCGTTGTCCGTGGGGTAGGAGGGTTTGAGTATTTTGGTTTAGCTTTGCTGCTCGCTCTCGCTCGCCTTCCTCCGATGTGCCGAGATATTTTATTATTGAACTCGTTGTCCGTGGGGTAGGTGGGTTTGAGTATTTTGGTTTAGTTTTGCTGCTCGCTCTCGCTCGCCTTCCTCCGATGTGCCGAGATATTTTATTATTGAACTCGTTGTCCGTGGGGTAGGTGGGTTTGAGTATTTTAGTTTTGCTGCTCGCTCTCGCTCGCCTTCCTCCGATGTGCCGAGATATTTTATTATTGAACTCGTTGTCCGTGGGTAGGTGGGTTTGAGTATTTTGGTTTATTTTGCTGCTCGCTCTCGCTCGCCTTCCTCCGATGTGCCGAGATATTTTATTATTGAACTCGTTGTCCGTGGGGTAGGTGGGTTTGAGTATTTTACTTTGCTGCTCGCTCTCGCTCGCCTTCCTCCGATGTGCCGAGATATTTTATTATTGAACTCGTTGTCCGTGTGGTAGGTGGTTTGAGTATTTTTTAGTTTTGCTGCTCGCTCTCGCTCGCCTTCCTCCGATGTGCCGAGATATTTTATTATTAAACTCGTTGTCCGTGGGGTAGGTGGGTTTGAGTATTTTGGTTTAGTTTTGCTGCTCGCTCTCGCTCGCCTTCCTCCGATGTGCCGAGATATTTTATTATTGAACTCGTTGTCCGTGGGTAGGTGGTTTGAGTATTTTGGTTTTAGTTTTGCTGCTCGCTCTCGCTCGCCTTCCTCCGATGTGCCGAGATATTCTATTATTGAACTCGTTGTCCGTGGGGTAGGTGGGTTTGAGTATTTTACTTTGCTGCTCGCTCTCGCTCGCCTTCCTCCGATGTGCCGAGATATTTTATTATTGAACTCGTTGTCCGTGGGGTAGGTGGGTTTGAGTATTTTGGTTTAGTTTTGCTGCTCGCTCGCGCTCGCCTTCCTCCGATGTGCCGAGATATTTTATTATTGAACTCGGTGTCCGTGGGGTAGGTGGGTTTGAGTATTTTACTTTGCTGCTCGCTCTCGCGCGCCTTCCCCCGATGTGCCGAGATATTTTATTATTGAACTCGTTGTCCGTGGGGTAGGTGGGTTTGAGTATTTGGTTTAGTTTGCTGCTCGCTCTCGCTCGCCTTCCTCCGATGTGCCGAGATATTTTATTATTGAACTCGTTGTCCGTGGGGTAGGTGGGTTTGAGTATTTTATTTGCTGCTCGCTCTCGCTCGCCTTCCTCCGATGTGCCGAGATATTTTATATTGAACTCGTTGTCCGTGTGGTAGGTGGGTTTGAGTATTTTAGTTTTGCTGCTCGCTCTCGCTCGCCTTCCTCCGATGTGCCGAGATATTTTATTATTCAACTCGTTGTCCGTGGGGTAGGTGGGTTTGAGTATTTTGGTTTTAGTTTTGCTGCTCGCTCTCGCTCGCCTTCCTCCGATGTGCCGAGATATTTATTATTGAACTCGTTGTCCGTGGGGTAGGTGGGTTTGAGTATTTTACTTTGCTGCTCGCTCTCGCTCGCCTTCCTCCGATGTGCCGAGATATTTTATTATTGAACTCGTTGTCCGTGTGGTAGGTGGTTTGAGTATTTTGGTTTTAGTTTTGCTGCTCGCTCTCGCTCGCCTTCCTCCGATGTGCCGAGATATTTTATTATTGAACTCGTTGTCCGTGGGGTAGGTGGGTTTGAGTATTTTACTTTGCTGCTCGCTCTCGCTCGCCTTCCTCCGATGTGCCGAGATATTTTATTATTGAATTCGTTGTCCGTGTGGTACGTGTGTTTGAGTATTTTGGTTTAGTTTTGCTGCTCGCTCGCGCTCGCCTTCCTCCGATGTGCCGAGATATTTTATTATTGAACTCGTTGTCCGTGGGGTAGGTGGGTTTGAGTATTTTACTTTGCTGCTCGCTCTCGCTCGCCTTCCTCCGATGTGCCGAGATATTTTATTATTGAACTCGTTGTCCGTGGGGTAGGTGGGTTTGAGTATTTTGGTTTAGTTTTGCTGCTCGCTCTCGCTCGCCTTCCTCCGATGTGCCGAGATATTTTATTATTGAACTCGTTGTCCGTGGGGTAGGTGGGTTTGAGTATTTTACTTTGCTGCTCGCTCTCGCTCGCCTTCCTCCGATGTGCCGAGATATTTTATTATTGAACTCGTTGTCCGTGGGGTAGGTGGGTTTGAGTATTTTACTTTGCTGCTCGCTCTCGCTCGCCTTCCTCCGATGTGCCGAGATATTTTATTATTGAACTCGTTGTCCGTGGGGTAGGAGGGTTTGAGTATTTTGGTTTAGTTTTGCTGCTCGCTCGCGCTCGCCTTCCTCCGATGTGCCGAGATATTTTATTATTGAACTCGGTGTCCGTGTGGTAGGTGGGTTTGAGTATTTTACTTTGCTGCTCGCTCTCGCGCGCCTTCCTCCGATGTGCCGAGATATTTTATTATTGAACTCGTTGTCCGTGTGGTAGGTGGGTTTGAGTATTTTGGTTTTAGTTTTGCTGCTCGCTCTCGCTCGCCTTCCTCCGATGTGCCGAGATATTTTATTATTGAACTCGTTGTCCGTGGGGTAGGTGGGTTTGAGTATTTTACTTTGCTGCTCGCTCTCGCTCGCCTTCCTCCGATGTGCCGAGATATTCTATTATTGAACTCGTTGTCCGTCGGGTAGGTGGGTTTGAGTATTTTACTTTGCTGCTCGCTCTCGCTCGCCTTCCTCCGATGTGCCGAGATATTTTATTATTGAACTCGTTGTCCGTGGGGTAGGTGGGTTTGAGTATTTTGGTTTAGTTTTGCTGCTCGCTCTCGCTCGCCTTCCTCCGATGTGCCGAGATATTTATTATTGAACTCGTTGTCCGTGGGGTAGGTGGGTTTGAGTATTTTACTTTGCTGCTCGCTCTCGCTCGCCTTCCTCCGATGTGCCGAGATATTTTATTATTGAACTCGTTGTCCGTGGGGTAGGTGGTTTGAGTATTTTGGTTTTAGTTTTGCTGCTCGCTCTCGCTCGCCTTCCTCCGATGTGCCGAGATATTTTATTATTGAACTCGTTGTCCGTGGGGTAGGTGGGTTTGAGTATTTTAGTTTGCTGCTCGCTCTCGCTCGCCTTCCTCCGATGTGCCGAGATATTTTATTATTGAACTCGTTGTCCGTGGGTAGGTGGGTTTGAGTATTTGGTTTAGTTTTGCTGCTCGCTCGCGCTCGCCTTCCTCCGATGTGCCGAGATATTTTATTATTGAACTCGTTGTCCGTGGGGTAGGTGGGTTTGAGTATTTTAGTTTTGCTGCTCGCTCTTGCTCGCCTTCCTCCGATGTGCCGAGATATTTTATTATTGAACTCGTTGTCCGTGTGGTAGGTGGTTTGAGTATTTTGGTTTTATTTTGCTGCTCGCTCTCGCTCGCCTTCCTCCGATGTGCCGAGATATTTTATTATTGAACTCGTTGTCCGTGGGGTAGGTGGGTTTGAGTATTTTACTTTGCTGCTCGCTCTCGCTCGCCTTCCTCCGATGTGCCGAGATATTTTATTATTGAACTCGTTGTCCGTGGGTAGGTGGGTTTGAGTATTTGGTTAGTTTTGCTGCTCGCTCTCGCTCGCCTTCCTCCGATGTGCCGAGATATTTTATTATTGAACTCGTTGTCCGTGGGGTAGGTGGGTTTGAGTATTTTGGTTTTAGTTTTGCTGCTCGCTCTCGCTCGCCTTCCTCCGATGTGCCGAGATATTTTATTATTGAACTCGTTGTCCGTGGGGTAGGTGGGTTTGAGTATTTTAGTTTGCTGCTCGCTCTCGCTCGCCTTCCTCCGATGTGCCGAGATATTTTATTATTGAACTCGTTGTCCGTGGGGTAGGTGGGTTTGAGTATTTTACTTTGCTGCTCGCTCTCGCTCGCCTTCCTCCGATGTGCCGAGATATTTTATTATTGAACTCGTTGTCCGTGGGGTAGGTGGGTTTGAGTATTTTGGTTTAGTTTTGCTGCTCGCTCTCGCTCGCCTTCCTCCGATGTGCCGAGATATTTATTATTGAACTCGTTGTCCGTGGGGTAGGTGGGTTTGAGTATTTTACTTTGCTGCTCGCTCTCGCTCGCCTTCCTCCGATGTGCCGAGATATTTTATTATTGAACTCGTTGTCCGTGGGTAGGTGGGTTTGAGTATTTTATTTTGCTGCTCGCTCTCGCTCGCCTTCCTCCGATGTGCCGAGATATTTTATTATTGAACTCGTTGTCCGTGGGGTAGGTGGGTTTGAGTATTTTGGTTTTAGTTTGCTGCTCGCTCTCGCTCGCCTTCCTCCGATGTGCCGAGATATTTATTATTGAACTCGTTGTCCGTGGGTAGGTGGGTTTGAGTATTTTACTTTGCTGCTCGCTCTCGCTCGCCTTCCTCCGATGTGCCGAGATATTTTATTATTGAACTCGTTGTCCGTGGGTAGGTGGTTTGAGTATTTTGGTTTTAGTTTTGCTGCTCGCTCTCGCTCGCCTTCCTCCGATGTGCGAGATATTTTATTATTGAACTCGTTGTCCGTGGGGTAGGTGGGTTTGAGTATTTTTAGCTTTGCTGCTCGCTCTCGCTCGCCTTCCTCCGATGTGCCGAGATATTTTATTATTGAACTCGTTGTCCGTGGGGTAGGTGGGTTTGAGTATTTTGGCTTTAGTTTTGCTGCTCGCTCTCGCTCGCCTTCCTCCGATGTGCCGAGATATTTTATTATTGAACTCGTTGTCCGTGGGGTAGGTGGGTTTGAGTATTTTAGTTTTGCTGCTCGCTCTCGCTCGCCTTCCTCCGATGTGCCGAGATATTTTATTATTGAACTCGTTGTCCGTGGGTAGGTGGGTTTGAGTATTTTAGTTTTGCTGCTCGCTCTCGCTCGCCTTCCTCCGATGTGCCGAGATATTTTATTATTGAACTCGTTGTCCGTGTGGTAGGTGGGTTTGAGTATTTTAGTTTTGCTGCTCGCTCTCGCTCGCCTTCCTCCGATGTGCCGAGATATTTTATTATTGAACTCGGTGTCCGTGGGGTAGGTGGGTTTGAGTATTTTACTTTGCTGCTCGCTCTCGCTCGCCTTCCTCCGATGTGCCGAGATATTTTATTATTGAACTCGTTGTCCGTGTGGTAGGTGGGTTTGAGTATTTTAGTTTTGCTCCTCGCTCTCGCTCGCCTTCCTCCAATGTGCCGAGATATTTTATTATTCAACTCGTTGTCCGTGGGGTAGGTGGGTTTGAGTATTTTGGTTTTAGTTTTGCTGCTCGCTCTCGCTCGCCTTCCTCCGATGTGCCGAGATATTTATTATTGAACTCGTTGTCCGTGGGGTAGGTGGGTTTGAGTATTTTACTTTGCTGCTCGCTCTCGCTCGCCTTCCTCCGATGTGCCGAGATATTTTATTATTGAACTCGTTGTCCGTGGGTAGGTGGTTTGAGTATTTTGGTTTATTTTGCTGCTCGCTCTCGCTCGCCTTCCTCCGATGTGCCGAGATATTTATTATTGAACTCGTTGTCCGTGGGGTAGGTGGGTTTGAGTATTTTTAGTTTTGCTGCTCGCTCTCGCTCGCCTTCCTCCGATGTGCCGAGATATTTTATTATTGAACTCGTTGTCCGTGGGGTAGGTGGGTTTGAGTATTTTAGTTTGCTGCTCGCTCTCGCTCGCCTTCCTCCGATGTGCCGAGATATTTTATTATTGAACTCGTTGTCCGTGTGGTAGGTGGGTTTGAGTATTTTAGTTTTGCTGCTCGCTCTCGCTCGCCTTCCTCCGATGTGCCGAGATATTTTATTATTGAACTCGTTGTCCGTGGGATAGGTGGGTTTGAGTATTTTAGTTTTGCTCCTCGCTCTCGCTCGCCTTCCTCCAATGTGCCGAGATATTTTATTATTCAACTCGTTGTCCGTGGGGTAGGTGGGTTTGAGTATTTTAGTTTTGCTGCTCGCTCTCGCTCGCCTTCCTCCGATGTGCCGAGATATTTTATTATTGAACTCGTTGTCCGTGGGGTAGGTGGGTTTGAGTATTTTACTTTTGCTGCTCGCTCTCGCTCGCCTTCCTCCGATGTGCCGAGATATTTTATTATTGAACTCGTTGTCCGTCTGGTAGGTGTGTTTGAGTATTTTGGTTTTATTTTTGCTGCTCGCTCTCGCACGCCTTCCTCCGATGTGCCGAGATATTTTATCATTGAACTCGTTGTCCGTGGGTAGGTGGGTTTGAGTATTTTACTTTGCTTCTCGCTCTCGCTCGCCTTCCTCCGATGTGCCGAGATATTTTATTATTGAATTCGTTGTCCGTGTGGTACGTGTGTTTGAGTATTTTGGTTTAGTTTTGCTGCTCGCTCGCGCTCGCCTTCCTCCGATGTGCCGAGATATTTTATTATTGAACTCGTTGTCCGTGGGGTAGGTGGGTTTGAGTATTTTGGTTTAGTTTTGCTGCCCGCTCTCGCTCGCCTTCCTCCGATGTGCCGAGATATTTTATTATTGAACTCGTTGTCCGTGGGATAGGTGGATTTGAGTATTTTGGTTTTAGTTTTGCTGCTCGCTCTCGCTCGCCTTCCTCCGATGTGCCGAGATATTCTATTATTGAACTCGTTGTCCGTGGGGTAGGTGGGTTTGAGTATTTTACTTTGCTGCTCGCTCTCGCTCGCCTTCCTCCGATGTGCCGAGATATTTTATTATTGAACTCGTTGTCCGTGGGGTAGGTGGGTTTGAGTATTTTGGTTTAGTTTTGCTGCTCGCTCTCGCTCGCCTTCCTCCGATGTGCCGAGATATTTTATTATTGAACTCGTTGTCCGTGGGGTAGGTGGGTTTGAGTATTTTACTTTGCTGCTCGCTCTCGCTCGCCTTCCTCCGATGTGCCGAGATATTTTATTATTGAACTCGTTGTCCGTGGGGTAGGTGGGTTTGAGTATTTTACTTTGCTGCTCGCTCTCGCTCGCCTTCCTCCGATGTGCCGAGATATTTTATTATTGAACTCGTTGTCCGTGGGGTAGGTGGGTTTGAGTATTTTGGTTTAGTTTTGCTGCTCGCTCGCGCTCGCCTTCCTCCGATGTGCCGAGATATTTTATTATTGAACTCGGTGTCCGTGTGGTAGGTGGGTTTGAGTATTTTACTTTGCTGCTCGCTCTCGCTCGCCTTCCTCCGATGTGCCGAGATATTTTATTATTGAACTCGTTGTCCGTGGGGTAGGTGGGTTTGAGTATTTTGGTTTTAGTTTTGCTGCTCGCTCTCGCTCGCCTTCCTCCGATGTGCCGAGATATTTTATTATTGAACTCGTTGTCCGTGGGTAGGTGGGTTTGAGTATTTTACTTTGCTGCTCGCTCTCGCTCGCCTTCCTCCGATGTGCCGAGATATTTTATTATTGAACTCGTTGTCCGTGGGGTAGGTGGCTTTGAGTATTTTGGTTTTAGTTTTGCTGCTCGCTCTCGCTCGCCTTCCTCCGATGTGCCGAGATATTCTATTATTGAACTCGTTGTCCGTGGGGTAGGTGGGTTTGAGTATTTTACTTTGCTGCTCGCTCTCGCTCGCCTTCCTCCGATGTGCCGAGATATTTTATTATTGAACTCGTTGTCCGTGGGGTAGGTGGCTTTGAGTATTTTGGTTTTAGTTTTGCTGCTCGCTCTCGCTCGCCTTCCTCCGATGTGCCGAGATATTTTATTATTGAACTCGTTGTCCGTGGGGTAGGTGGGTTTGAGTATTTTGGTTTTAGTTTTGCTGCTCGCTCTCGCTCGCCTTCCTCCGATGTGCCGAGATATTTTATTATTGAACTCGGTGTCCGTGGGGTAGGTGGGTTTGAGTATTTTACTTTGCTGCTCGCTCTCGCTCGCCTTCCTCCGATGTGCCGAGATATTTTATCATTGAACTCGTTGTCCGTGTGATAGGTGGGTTTGAGTATTTTAGTTTTGCTCCTCGCTCTCGCTCGCCTTCCTCCAATGTGCCGAGATATTTTATTATTCAACTCGTTGTCCGTGGGGTAGGTGGGTTTGAGTATTTTGGTTTTAGTTTTGCTGCTCGCTCTCGCTCGCCTTCCTCCGATGTGCCGAGATAGTCTATTATTGAACTCGTTGTCCGTGGGGTAGGTGGGTTTGAGTATTTTACATTGCTGCTCGCTCTCGCTCGCCTTCCTCCGATGTGCCGAGATATTTTATTATTGAACTCGTTGTCCGTCTGGTAGGTGTGTTTGAGTATTTTGGTTTTATTTTTGCTGCTCGCTCTCGCACGCCTTCCTCCGATGTGCCGAGATATTTTATCATTGAACTCGTTGTCCGTGGGGTAGGTGGGTTTGAGTATTTTACTTTGCTTCTCGCTCTCGCTCGCCTTCCTCCGATGTGCCGAGATATTTTATTATTGAATTCGTTGTCCGTGTGGTACGTGTGTTTGAGTATTTTGGTTTAGTTTTGCTGCTCGCTCGCGCTCGCCTTCCTCCGATGTGCCGAGATATTTTATTATTGAACTCGTTGTCCGTGGGGTAGGTGGGTTTGAGTATTTTGGTTTTAGTTTTGCTGCCCGCTCTCGCTCGCCTTCCTCCGATGTGCCGAGATATTTTATTATTGAACTCGTTGTCCGTGGGATAGGTGGATTTGAGTATTTTGGTTTTAGTTTTGCTGCTCGCTCTCGCTCGCCTTCCTCCGATGTGCCGAGATATTCTATTATTGAACTCGTTGTCCGTGGGGTAGGTGGGTTTGAGTATTTTACTTTGCTGCTCGCTCTCGCTCGCCTTCCTCCGATGTGCCGAGATATTTTATTATTGAACTCGTTGTCCGTGGGGTAGGTGGGTTTGAGTATTTTGGTTTTAGTTTTGCTGCTCGCTCTCGCTCGCCTTCCTCCGATGTGCCGAGATATTTTATTATTGAACTCGTTGTCCGTGGGGTAGGTGGGTTTGAGTATTTGTTTAGTTTTGCTGCTCGCTCTCGCTCGCCTTCCTCCGATGTGCCGAGATATTTTATTATTGAACTCGTTGTCCGTGGGTAGGTGGGTTTGAGTATTTTACTTTGCTGCTCGCTCTCGCTCGCCTTCCTCCGATGTGCCGAGATATTTTATTATTGAACTCGTTGTCCGTGTGGTAGGTGGTTTGAGTATTTTGGTTTAGTTTTGCTGCTCGCTCGCGCTCGCCTTCCTCCGATGTGCCGAGATATTTTATTATTGAACTCGTTGTCCGTGGGGTAGGTGGGTTTGAGTATTTTGGTTTTAGTTTTGCTGCTCGCTCTCGCTCGCCTTCCTCCGATGTGCCGAGATATTTTATTATTGAACTCGTTGTCCGTGGGTAGGTGGTTTGAGTATTTTGGTTTAGTTTTGCTGCTCGCTCTCGCTCGCCTTCCTCCGATGTGCCGAGATATTTATTATTGAACTCGTTGTCCGTGGGGTAGGTGGGTTTGAGTATTTTACTTTGCTGCTCGCTCTCGCTCGCCTTCCTCCGATGTGCCGAGATATTTTATTATTGAACTCGTTGTCCGTGGGGTAGGTGGGTTTGAGTATTTTGGTTTAGTTTTGCTGCTCGCTCTCGCTCGCCTTCCTCCGATGTGCCGAGATATTTTATTATTGAACTCGTTGTCCGTGGGGTAGGTGGGTTTGAGTATTTTACTTTGCTGCTCGCTCTCGCTCGCCTTCCTCCGATGTGCCGAGATATTTTATTATTGAACTCGTTGTCCGTGGGGTAGGTGGGTTTGAGTATTTTACTTTGCTGCTCGCTCTCGCTCGCCTTCCTCCGATGTGCCGAGATATTTTATTATTGAACTCCTTGTCCGTGGGGTAGGAGGGTTTGAGTATTTGTTAGTTTTGCTGCTCGCTCGCGCTCGCCTTCCTCTGATGTGCAGAGATATTTTATTATTGAACTCGGTGTCCGTGTGGTAGGTGGGTTTGAGTATTTTACTTTGCTGCTCGCTCTCGCGCGCCTTCCTCCGATGTGCCGAGATATTTTATTATTGAACTCGTTGTCCGTGTGGTAGGTGGGTTTGAGTATTTTGGTTTAGTTTTGCTGCTCGCTCTCGCTCGCCTTCCTCCGATGTGCCGAGATATTTTATTATTGAACTCGTTGTCCGTGGGGTAGGTGGGTTTGAGTATTTTTACTTTGCTGCTCGCTCTCGCTCGCCTTCCTCCGATGTGCCGAGATATTTATTATTGAACTCGTTGTCCGTGTGGTAGGTGGGTTTGAGTATTTTACTTTGCTGCTCGCTCTCGCTCGCCTTCCTCCGATGTGCCGAGATATTTTATTATTGAACTCGTTGTCCGTGGGGTAGGTGGGTTTGAGTATTTTGGTTTTAGTTTTGCTGCTCGCTCTCGCTCGCCTTCCTCCGATGTGCCGAGATATTCTATTATTGAACTCGTTGTCCGTGGGGTAGGTGGGTTTGAGTATTTTACTTTGCTGCTCGCTCTCGCTCGCCTTCCTCCGATGTGCCGAGATATTTTATTATTGAACTCGTTGTCCGTGGGTAGGTGGTTTGAGTATTTTGGTTTTAGTTTTGCTGCTCGCTCTCGCTCGCCTTCCTCCGATGTGCCGAGATATTTTATTATTGAACTCGTTGTCCGTGGGGTAGGTGGGTTTGAGTATTTTGTTTTAGTTTTGCTGCTCGCTCTCGCTCGCCTTCCTCCGATGTGCCGAGATATTTTATTATTGAACTCGTTGTCCGTGGGGTAGGTGGGTTTGAGTATTTTGGTTTTAGTTTTGCTGCTCGCTCCGCTCGCCTTCCTCCGATGTGCCGAGATATTTTATTATTGAACTCGTTGTCCGTGGGGTAGGTGGGTTTGAGTATTTTTAGTTTTGCTGCTCGCTCTCGCTCGCCTTCCTCCGATGTGCCGAGATATTTTATTATTGAACTCGTTGTCCGTGGGTAGGTGGGTTTGAGTATTTTAGTTTTGCTCCTCGCTCTCGCTCGCCTTCCTCCAATGTGCCGAGATATTTTATTATTGAACTCGTTGTCCGTGTGATAGGTGGGTTTGAGTATTTTAGTTTTGCTGCTCGCTCTCGCTCGCCTTCCTCCGATGTGCCGAGATATTTTATTATTGAACTCGGTGTCCGTGGGGTAGGTGGGTTTGAGTATTTTACTTTGCTGCTCGCTCTCGCTCGCCTTCCTCCGATGTGCCGAGATATTTTATTATTGAACTCGTTGTCCGTGTGATAGGTGGGTTTGAGTATTTTAGTTTTGCTCCTCGCTCTCGCTCGCCTTCCTCCAATGTGCCGAGATATTTTATTATTGAACTCGTTGTCCGTGGGGTAGGTGGGTTTGAGTATTTTGGTTTTAGTTTTGCTGCTCGCTCTCGCTCGCCTTCCTCCGATGTGCCGAGATATTTTATTATTGAACTCGTTGTCCGTGGGGTAGGTGGGTTTGAGTATTTTTACTTTGCTGCTCGCTCTCGCTCGCCTTCCTCCGATGTGCCGAGATATTTTATTATTGAACTCGTTGTCCGTGGGTAGGTGGTTTGAGTATTTTGGTTTTATTTTGCTGCTCGCTCTCGCTCGCCTTCCTCCGATGTGCCGAGATATTTTATTATTGAACTCGTTGTCCGTGGGGTAGGTGGGTTTGAGTATTTTAGTTTTGCTGCTCGCTCTCGCTCGCCTTCCTCCGATGTGCCGAGATATTTTATTATTGAACTCGTTGTCCGTGGGGTAGGTGGGTTTGAGTATTTTGTTTAGTTTTGCTGCTCGCTCTCGCTCGCCTTCCTCCGATGTGCCGAGATATTTTATTATTGAACTCGTTGTCCGTGGGGTAGGTGGGTTTGAGTATTTTTACTTTGCTGCTCGCTCTCGCTCGCCTTCCTCCGATGTGCCGAGATATTTTATTATTGAACTCGTTGTCCGTGGGTAGGTGGGTTTGAGTATTTTGGTTTTATTTTGCTGCTCGCTCTCTCTCGCCTTCCTCCGATGTGCCGGGATATTTTATAATTGAACTCGTTGTCCGTGGGGTAGGTGGGTTTGAGTATTTTACTTTGCTGCTCGCTCTCGCTCGCCTTCCTCCGATGTGCCGAGATATTTTATTATTGAACTCGTTGTCCGTGTGGTACGTGTGTTTGAGTATTTTGGTTTAGTTTTGCTGCTCGCTCCGCTCGCCTTCCTCCGATGTGCCGAGATATTTTATTATTGAACTCGTTGTCCGTGGGGTAGGTGGGTTTGAGTATTTTTTAGTTTTGCTGCTCGCTCTCGCTCGCCTTCCTCCGATGTGCCGAGATATTTTATTATTGAACTCGTTGTCCGTGGGGTAGGTGGGTTTGAGTATTTTGGTTTAGTTTTGCTGCTCGCTCTCGCTCGCCTTCCTCCGATGTGCCGAGATATTTTATTATTGAACTCGTTGTCCGTGGGGTAGGTGGGTTTGAGTATTTTACTTTGCTGCTCGCTCTCGCTCGCCTTCCTCCGATGTGCCGAGATATTTTATTATTGAACTCGTTGTCCGTGGGGTAGGTGGGTTTGAGTATTTTTTTATTTTGCTGCTCGCTCTCGCTCGCCTTCCTCCGATGTGCCGAGATATTTTATTATTGAACTCGTTGTCCGTGGGTAGGTGGGTTTGAGTATTTTACTTTGCTGCTCGCTCTCGCTCGCCTTCCTCCGATGTGCCGAGATATTTTATTATTGAACTCGTTGTCCGTGTGGTAGGTGGGTTTGAGTATTTTGTTTTATTTGCTGCTCGCTCTCGCTCGCCTTCCTCCGATGTGCCGAGATATTTTATTATTGAACTCGTTGTCCGTGGGGTAGGTGGGTTTGAGTATTTTAGTTTTGCTCTCGCTCTCGCTCGCCTTCCTCCGATGTGCCGAGATATTTTATTATTGAACTCGTTGTCCGTGTGGTAGGTGGTTTGAGTATTTTGGTTTAGTTTTGCTGCTCGCTCTCGCTCGCCTTCCTCCGATGTGCCGAGATATTTATTATTGAACTCGTTGTCCGTGGGGTAGGTGGTTTGAGTATTTTGGTTTAGTTTTGCTGCTCGCTCTCGCTCGCCTTCCTCCGATGTGCCGAGATATTTTATTATTGAACTCGTTGTCCGTGGGGTAGGTGGGTTTGAGTATTTTTAGTTTGCTGCTCGCTCTCGCTCGCCTTCCTCCGATGTGCCGAGATATTTTATTATTGAACTCGTTGTCCGTGGGGTAGGTGGTTTGAGTATTTTGGTTTTAGTTTTGCTGCTCGCTCTCGCTCGCCTTCCTCCGATGTGCCGAGATATTTTATTATTGAACTCGTTGTCCGTGGGGTAGGTGGGTTTGAGTATTTTACTTTGCTGCTCGCTCTCGCTCGCCTTCCTCCGATGTGCCGAGATATTTTATTATTGAACTCGTTGTCCGTGGGGTAGGTGGGTTTGAGTATTTTACTTTGCTGCTCGCTCTCGCTCGCCTTCCTCCGATGTGCCGAGATATTTTATTATTGAACTCGTTGTCCGTGTGGTAGGTGGGTTTGAGTATTTTTAGTTTGCTGCTCGCTCCGCTCGCCTTCCTCCGATGTGCCGAGATATTTTATTATTGAACTCGTTGTCCGTGGGGTAGGTGGGTTTGAGTATTTTACTTTGCTGCTCGCTCTCGCTCGCCTTCCTCCGATGTGCCGAGATATTTTATTATTGAACTCGTTGTCCGTGGGGTAGGTGGGTTTGAGTATTTTTATTTTGCTGCTCGCTCTCGCTCGCCTTCCTCCGATGTGCCGAGATATTTTATTATTGAACTCGTTGTCCGTGTGGTAGGTGTTTGAGTATTTTGGTTTAGTTTTGCTGCTCGCTCTCGCTCGCCTTCCTCCGATGTGCCGAGATATTTTATTATTGAACTCGTTGTCCGTGGGGTAGGTGGGTTTGAGTATTTTGGTTTAGTTTGCTGCTCGCTCTCGCTCGCCTTCCTCCGATGTGCCGAGATATTTTATTATTGAACTCGTTGTCCGTGGGTAGGTGGTTTGAGTATTTTGGTTTTAGTTTTGCTGCTCGCTCGCGCTCGCCTTCCTCCGATGTGCCGAGATATTTATTATTGAACTCGTTGTCCGTGGGGTAGGTGGGTTTGAGTATTTTACTTTGCTGCTCGCTCTCGCTCGCCTTCCTCCGATGTGCCGAGATATTTTATTATTGAACTCGTTGTCCGTGTGGTAGGTGGGTTTGAGTATTTTAGTTTTGCTGCTCGCTCGCGCTCGCCTTCCTCCGATGTGCCGAGATATTCTATTATTGAACTCGTTGTCCGTGGGGTAGGTGGGTTTGAGTATTTTTTACTTTGCTGCTCGCTCTCGCTCGCCTTCCTCCGATGTGCCGAGATATTTTATTATTGAACTCGTTGTCCGTGGGTAGGTGGGTTTGAGTATTTTTACTTTGCTGCTCGCTCTCGCTCGCCTTCCTCCGATGTGCCGAGATATTTTATTATTGAACTCGTTGTCCGTGGGGTAGGTGGGTTTGAGTATTTTGGTTTAGTTTTGCTGCTCTCTCGCGCTCGCCTTCCTCTGATGTGCAGAGATATTTTATTATTGAACTCGGTGTCCGTGTGGTAGGTGGGTTTGAGTATTTTACTTTGCTGCTCGCTCTCGCGCGCCTTCCCCCGATGTGCCGAGATATTTTATTATTGAACTCGTTGTCCGTGTGGTAGGTGGGTTTGAGTATTTTGGTTTTAGTTTTGCTGCTCGCTCTCGCTCGCCTTCCTCCGATGTGCCGAGATATTTATTATTGAACTCGTTGTCCGTGGGGTAGGTGGGTTTGAGTATTTTTTTAGTTTTGCTGCTCGCTCTCGCTCGCCTTCCTCCGATGTGCCGAGATATTTTATTATTGAACTCGTTGTCCGTGGGGTAGGTGGTTTGAGTATTGTTTATTTTGCTGCTCGCTCTCGCTCGCCTTCCTCCGATGTGCCGAGATATTTTATTATTGAACTCGTTGTCCGTGGGGTAGGTGGGTTTGAGTATTTTACTTTGCTGCTCGCTCTCCCTCGCCTTCCTCCGATGTGCCGAGATATTCTATTATTGAACTCGTTGTCCGTGGGGTAGGTGGGATTGAGTATTTTACTTTGCTGCTCGCTCTCGCTCGCCTTCCTCCGATGTGCCGAGATATTTTATTATTGAACTCGTTGTCCGTGGGGTAGGTGGGTTTGAGTATTTTACTTTGCTGCTCGCTCTCGCTCGCCTTCCTCCGATGTGCCGAGATATTTTATTATTGAACTCGTTGTCCGTGGGGTAGGAGGGTTTGAGTATTTTGGTTTTAGTTTTGCTGCTCGCTCTCGCTCGCCTTCCTCCGATGTGCCGAGATATTTTATTATTGAACTCGTTGTCCGTGGGGTAGGTGGGTTTGAGTATTGTTACTTTGCTGCTCGCTCCGCTCGCCTTCCTCCGATGTGCCGAGATATTTTATATTGAACTCGTTGTCCGTGGGGTAGGTGGGTTTGAGTATTTTGGTTTAGTTTTGCTGCTCGCTCTCGCTCGCCTTCCTCCGATGTGCCGAGATATTTATTATTGAACTCGTTGTCCGTGTGGTAGGTGGGTTTGAGTATTTTAGTTTTTGCTGCTCGCTCTCGCTCGCCTTCCTCCGATGTGCCGAGATATTTTATTATTGAACTCGTTGTCCGTGGGGTAGGTGGGTTTGAGTATTTTACTTTGCTGCTCGCTCTCGCTCGCCTTCCTCCGATGTGCCGAGATATTTTATTATTGAACTCGTTGTCCGTGGGTAGGTGGGTTTGAGTATTTTGTTTAGTTTTGCTGCTCGCTCTCGCTCGCCTTCCTCCGATGTGCCGAGATATTTTATTATTGAACTCGTTGTCCGTGGGGTAGGTGGGTTTGAGTATTTTGGTTTTAGTTTTGCTGCTCGCTCTCGCTCGCCTTCCTCCGATGTGCCGAGATATTTATTATTGAACTCGTTGTCCGTGGGGTAGGTGGTTTGAGTATTTTAGTTTTGCTGCTCGCTCTCGCTCGCCTTCCTCCGATGTGCCGAGATATTTTATTATTGAACTCGTTGTCCGTGGGGTAGGTGGGTTGAGTATTGTTTAGTTTTTGCTCGCTCTCGCTCGCCTTCCTCCGATGTGCCGAGATATTTTATTATTGAACTCGTTGTCCGTGGGGTAGGTGGGTTTGAGTATTTTACTTTGCTGCTCGCTCTCGCTCGCCTTCCTCCGATGTGCCGAGATATTTTATTATTGAACTCGTTGTCCGTGGGTAGGTGGGTTTGAGTATTTTAGTTTTGCCTGCTCGCTCTCGCTCGCCTTCCTCCGATGTGCCGAGATATTTTATTATTGAACTCGTTGTCCGTGGGGTAGGTGGGTTTGAGTATTTTACTTTGCTGCTCGCTCTCGCTCGCCTTCCTCCGATGTGCCGAGATATTTTATTATTGAACTCGTTGTCCGTGGGTAGGTGGGTTTGAGTATTTTGGTTTTAGTTTTGCTGCTCGCTCTCGCTCGCCTTCCTCCGATGTGCCGAGATATTTTATTATTGAACTCGTTGTCCGTGGGGTAGGTGGGTTTGAGTATTTTGGTTTTAGTTTTGCTGCTCGCTCTCGCTCGCCTTCCTCCGATGTGCCGAGATATTTTATTATTGAACTCGTTGTCCGTGGGGTAGGTGGTTTGAGTATTTTATTTTGCTGCTCGCTCTCGTCGCCTTCCTCCGATGTGCCGAGATATTTTATTATTGAACTCGTTGTCCGTGGGTAGGTGGGTTTGAGTATTTTAGTTTTGCTGCTCGCTCTCGCTCGCCTTCCTCCGATGTGCCGAGATATTTATTATTGAACTCGTTGTCCGTGGGGTAGGTGGTTTGAGTATTTTGGTTTAGTTTGCTGCTCGCTCCGCTCGCCTTCCTCGATGTGCCGAGATATTTTATTATTGAACTCGTTGTCCGTGGGTAGGTGGGTTTGAGTATTTTTAGTTTTGCTGCTCGCTCCGCTCGCCTTCCTCCGATGTGCCGAGATATTTTATTATTGAACTCGTTGTCCGTGGGGTAGGTGGGTTTGAGTATTTGTTTTAGTTTTGCTGCTCGCTCTCGCTCGCCTTCCTCCGATGTGCCGAGATATTTATTATTGAACTCGTTGTCCGTGGGGTAGGTGGGTTTGAGTATTTTGGTTTAGTTTTGCTGCTCGCTCTCGCTCGCCTTCCTCCGATGTGCCGAGATATTTTATTATTGAACTCGTTGTCCGTGGGGTAGGTGGGTTTGAGTATTTTTAAGTTTGCTCTCGCTCTCGCTCCCTTCCTCGATGTGCCGAGATATTTTATTATTGAACTCGTTGTCCGTGGGGTAGGTGGGTTTGAGTATTTTGGTTTTAGTTTTGCTGCTCGCTCTCGCTCGCCTTCCTCCGATGTGCCGAGATATTTTATTATTGAACTCGTTGTCCGTGGGGTAGGTGGGTTTGAGTATTTTACTTTGCTGCTCGCTCTCGCTCGCCTTCCTCCCGATGTGCCGAGATATTTTATTATTGAACTCGTTGTCCGTGGGGTAGGGGGTTTGAGTATTTTGGTTTAGTTTTGCTGCTCGCTCTCGCTACGCCTTCCTCCGATGTGCCGAGATATTTTATTATTGAACTCGTTGTCCGTGGGGTAGGTGGGTTTTGAGTATTTTGGTTATTTGCTGCTCGCTCTCGCTCGCCTTCCCTCCGATGTGCCGAGATATTTTATTATTGAACTCGTTGTCCGTGTGGTAGGTGGGTTTTGAGTATTTTAGTTTTTGGCTGCTCGCTCTCGCTCGCCTTCCTCCGATGTGCCGAGATATTTTATTATTCAACTCGTTGTCCGTGGGGTAGGTGGGTTTGAGTATTTTGGTTTTAGTTTTGCTGCTCGCTCTCGCTCGCCTTCCTCCGATGTGCCGAGATATTTATTATTGAACTCGTTGTCCCGTGGGGTAGGTGGGTTTGAGTATTTTATTTGCTCTCGCTCTCCGCTCGCCTTCCTCCGATGTGCCGAGATATTTTATTATTGAACTCGTTGTCCGTGGGGTAGGTGTTGAGTATTTTTAGTTTGGCTGCTCGCTCTCGCTCGCCTTCCTCCGATGTGCCGAGATATTTTATTATTGAACTCGTTGTCCGTGGGGTAGGTGGGTTTGAGTATTTTGGTTTTAGTTTTTGCTGCTCGCTCTCGCTCTGCCTTCCTCCGATGTGCCGAGATATTTTTATTATTGAACTCGGTTGTCCGTGGGGTAGGTGGTTTGAGTATTTTGGTTTATTTGCTGCTCGCTCTCGCTCGCCTTCTCCGATGTGCCGAGATATTTTTATTGACTCGTTGTCCGTGTGTAGGTGGGTTTGAGTATTTTAGTTTTGCTCTCGCTCTCGCTCGCCTTCCTCCGATGTGCCGAGATATTTTATTATTGAACTCGTTGTCCGTGGGGTAGGTGGCTTTGAGTATTTTGGTTTTAGTTTTGCTGCTCGCTCTCGCTCGCCTTCCTCCGATGTGCCGAGATATTTTATTATTGAACTCGTTGTCCGTGGGGTAGGTGGGTTTGAGTATTTTACTTTGCTGCTCGCTCTCGCTCGCCTTCCTCCGATGTGCCGAGATATTTTATTATTGAACTCGTTGTCCGTGTGGTAGGTGTGTTTGAGTATTTTGGTTTTAGTTTTGCTGCTCGCTCTCGCTCGCCTTCCTCCGATGTGCCGAGATATTTTATTATTGAACTCGTTGTCCGTGGGGTAGGTGGGTTTGAGTATTTTACTTTGCTGCTCGCTCTCGCTCGCCTTCCTCCGATGTGCCGAGATATTTTATTATTGAACTCGTTGTCCGTGTGGTAGGTGGGTTTGAGTATTTTGGTTTAGTTTTGCTGCTCGCTCTCGCTCGCCTTCCTCCGATGTGCCGAGATATTTTATTATTGAACTCGTTGTCCGTGGGGTAGGTGGGTTTGAGTATTTTGGTTTTAGTTTTGCTGCTCGCTCTCGCTCGCCTTCCTCCGATGTGCCGAGATATTTTATTATTGAACTCGTTGTCCGTGGGGTAGGTGGGTTTGAGTATTTTACTTTGCTGCTCGCTCTCGCTCGCCTTCCTCCGATGTGCCGAGATATTTTATTATTGAACTCGTTGTCCGTGGGGTAGGTGGGTTTGAGTATTTTACTTTGCTGCTCGCTCTCGCTCGCCTTCCTCCGATGTGCCGAGATATTCTATTATTGAACTCGTTGTCCGTGGGTAGGTGGGTTTGAGTATTTTGGTTTTAGTTTTGCTGCTCGCTCTCGCTCGCCTTCCTCCGATGTGCCGAGATATTTTATTATTGAACTCGTTGTCCGTGGGGTAGGTGGGTTTGAGTATTTTGGTTTTAGTTTTGCTGCTCGCTCTCGCTCGCCTTCCTCCGATGTGCCGAGATATTTTATTATTGAACTCGTTGTCCGTGGGGTAGGTGGGTTTGAGTATTTTAGTTTTGCTGCTCGCTCTCGCTCGCCTTCCTCCGATGTGCCGAGATATTTTATTATTGAACTCGTTGTCCGTGGGGTAGGTGGGTTTGAGTATTTTGGTTTTAGTTTTGCTGCTCGCTCTCGCTCGCCTTCCTCCGATGTGCCGAGATATTTTATTATTGAACTCGTTGTCCGTGGGGTAGGTGGGTTTGAGTATTTTACTTTGCTGCTCGCTCTCGCTCGCCTTCCTCCGATGTGCCGAGATATTTTATTATTGAACTCGTTGTCCGTGGGGTAGGTGGGTTTGAGTATTTTGGTTTTATTTTGCTGCTCGCTCTCGCTCGCCTTCCTCCGATGTGCCGAGATATTTTATTATTGAACTCGTTGTCCGTGGGGTAGGTGGGTTTGAGTATTTTACTTTGCTGCTCGCTCTCGCTCGCCTTCCTCCGATGTGCCGAGATATTTTATTATTGAACTCGTTGTCCGTGGGGTAGGTGGGTTTGAGTATTTTACTTTGCTGCTCGCTCTCGCTCGCCTTCCTCCGATGTGCCGAGATATTTTATTATTGAACTCGTTGTCCGTGGGGTAGGTGGGTTTGAGTATTTTGGTTTTAGTTTTGCTGCTCGCTCTCGCTCGCCTTCCTCCGATGTGCCGAGATATTTTATTATTGAACTCGTTGTCCGTGGGGTAGGTGGGTTTGAGTATTTTACTTTGCTGCTCGCTCTCGCTCGCCTTCCTCCGATGTGCCGAGATATTTTATTATTGAACTCGTTGTCCGTGGGGTAGGTGGGTTTGAGTATTTTACTTTGCTGCTCGCTCTCGCTCGCCTTCCTCCGATGTGCCGAGATATTTTATTATTGAACTCGTTGTCCGTGGGTAGGTGGGTTTGAGTATTTTGGTTTTAGTTTTGCTGCTCGCTCTCGCTCGCCTTCCTCCGATGTGCCGAGATATTTTATTATTGAACTCGTTGTCCGTGGGGTAGGTGGGTTTGAGTATTTTACTTTGCTGCTCGCTCTCGCTCGCCTTCCTCCGATGTGCCGAGATATTTTATTATTGAACTCGTTGTCCGTGGGGTAGGTGGGTTTGAGTATTTTGGTTTTAGTTTTGCTGCTCGCTCTCGCTCGCCTTCCTCCGATGTGCCGAGATATTTTATTATTGAACTCGTTGTCCGTGGGGTAGGAGGGTTTGAGTATTTTGGTTTAGTTTTGCTGCTCGCTCTCGCTCGCCTTCCTCCGATGTGCAGAGATATTTTATTATTGAACTCGGTGTCCGTGGGGTAGGTGGGTTTGAGTATTTTGGCTTTAGTTTTGCTGCTCGCTCTCGCTCGCCTTCCTCCGATGTGCCGAGATATTTTATTATTGAACTCGTTGTCCGTGGGGTAGGTGGGTTTGAGTATTTTAGTTTTGCTGCTCGCTCTCGCTCGCCTTCCTCCGATGTGCCGAGATATTTTATCATTGAACTCGTTGTCCGTGGGGTAGGTGGGTTTGAGTATTTTAGTTTTGCTGCTCGCTCTCGCTCGCCTTCCTCCGATGTGCCGAGATATTTTATTATTGAACTCGTTGTCCGTGGGGTAGGTGGGTTTGAGTATTTTAGTTTTGCTGCTCGCTCTTGCTCGCCTTCCTCCGATGTGCCGAGATATTTTATTATTGAACTCGTTGTCCGTGGGGTAGGTGGGTTTGAGTATTTTACTTTGCTGCTCGCTCTCGCTCGCCTTCCTCCGATGTGCCGAGATATTTTATTATTGAACTCGTTGTCCGTGGGGTAGGTGGGTTTGAGTATTTTAGTTTTGCTCCTCGCTCTCGCTCGCCTTCCTCCGATGTGCCGAGATATTTTATTATTGAACTCGTTGTCCGTGGGGTAGGTGGGTTTGAGTATTTTGGTTTTAGTTTTGCTGCTCGCTCTCGCTCGCCTTCCTCCGATGTGCCGAGATATTTTATTATTGAACTCGTTGTCCGTGGGGTAGGTGGGTTTGAGTATTTTGGTTTTAGTTTTGCTGCTCGCTCTCGCTCGCCTTCCTCCGATGTGCCGAGATATTTTATTATTGAACTCGTTGTCCGTGGGGTAGGTGGGTTTGAGTATTTTAGTTTTGCTGCTCGCTCTCGCTCGCCTTCCTCCGATGTGCCGAGATATTTTATTATTGAACTCGTTGTCCGTGGGGTAGGTGGGTTTGAGTATTTTGGTTTTAGTTTTGCTGCTCGCTCTCGCTCGCCTTCCTCCGATGTGCCGAGATATTTTATTATTGAACTCGTTGTCCGTGGGGTAGGTGGGTTTGAGTATTTTACTTTGCTGCTCGCTCTCGCTCGCCTTCCTCCGATGTGCCGAGATATTTTATTATTGAACTCGTTGTCCGTGGGGTAGGTGGGTTTGAGTATTTTGGTTTAGTTTTGCTGCTCGCTCTCGCTCGCCTTCCTCCGATGTGCCGAGATATTTTATTATTGAACTCGTTGTCCGTGGGGTAGGTGGGTTTGAGTATTTTACTTTGCTGCTCGCTCTCGCTCGCCTTCCTCCGATGTGCCGAGATATTTTATTATTGAACTCGTTGTCCGTGTGGTAGGTGGGTTTGAGTATTTTAGTTTTGCTGCTCGCTCTCGCTCGCCTTCCTCCGATGTGCCGAGATATTTTATTATTGAACTCGTTGTCCGTGGGGTAGGTGGGTTTGAGTATTTTGGTTTTAGTTTTGCTGCTCGCTCTCGCTCGCCTTCCTCCGATGTGCCGAGATATTTTATTATTGAACTCGTTGTCCGTGGGGTAGGTGGGTTTGAGTATTTTACTTTGCTGCTCGCTCTCGCTCGCCTTCCTCCGATGTGCCGAGATATTTTATTATTGAACTCGTTGTCCGTCTGGTAGGTGTGTTTGAGTATTTTGGTTTTATTTTTGCTGCTCGCTCTCGCTCGCCTTCCTCCGATGTGCCGAGATATTTTATTATTGAACTCGTTGTCCGTGGGGTAGGTGGGTTTGAGTATTTTACTTTGCTGCTCGCTCTCGCTCGCCTTCCTCCGATGTGCCGAGATATTTTATTATTGAATTCGTTGTCCGTGTGGTACGTGTGTTTGAGTATTTTGGTTTAGTTTTGCTGCTCGCTCTCGCTCGCCTTCCTCCGATGTGCCGAGATATTTTATTATTGAACTCGTTGTCCGTGGGGTAGGTGGGTTTGAGTATTTTGGTTTTAGTTTTGCTGCTCGCTCTCGCTCGCCTTCCTCCGATGTGCCGAGATATTTTATTATTGAACTCGTTGTCCGTGGGGTAGGTGGGTTTGAGTATTTTGGTTTTAGTTTTGCTGCTCGCTCTCGCTCGCCTTCCTCCGATGTGCCGAGATATTTTATTATTGAACTCGTTGTCCGTGGGGTAGGTGGGTTTGAGTATTTTACTTTGCTGCTCGCTCTCGCTCGCCTTCCTCCGATGTGCCGAGATATTTTATTATTGAACTCGTTGTCCGTGGGGTAGGTGGGTTTGAGTATTTTGGTTTTAGTTTTGCTGCTCGCTCTCGCTCGCCTTCCTCCGATGTGCCGAGATATTTTATTATTGAACTCGTTGTCCGTGGGGTAGGTGGGTTTGAGTATTTTACTTTGCTGCTCGCTCTCGCTCGCCTTCCTCCGATGTGCCGAGATATTTTATTATTGAACTCGTTGTCCGTGGGGTAGGTGGGTTTGAGTATTTTACTTTGCTGCTCGCTCTCGCTCGCCTTCCTCCGATGTGCCGAGATATTTTATTATTGAACTCGTTGTCCGTGGGGTAGGTGGGTTTGAGTATTTTAGTTTTGCTGCTCGCTCTCGCTCGCCTTCCTCCGATGTGCCGAGATATTTTATTATTGAACTCGTTGTCCGTGGGGTAGGTGGGTTTGAGTATTTTACTTTGCTGCTCGCTCTCGCTCGCCTTCCTCCGATGTGCCGAGATATTTTATTATTGAACTCGTTGTCCGTGGGGTAGGTGGGTTTGAGTATTTTGGTTTTAGTTTTGCTGCTCGCTCTCGCTCGCCTTCCTCCGATGTGCCGAGATATTTTATTATTGAACTCGTTGTCCGTGGGGTAGGTGGGTTTGAGTATTTTACTTTGCTGCTCGCTCTCGCTCGCCTTCCTCCGATGTGCCGAGATATTTTATTATTGAACTCGTTGTCCGTGGGGTAGGAGGGTTTGAGTATTTTGGTTTAGCTTTGCTGCTCGCTCTCGCTCGCCTTCCTCCGATGTGCCGAGATATTTTATTATTGAACTCGTTGTCCGTGGGGTAGGTGGGTTTGAGTATTTTGGTTTTAGTTTTGCTGCTCGCTCTCGCTCGCCTTCCTCCGATGTGCCGAGATATTTTATTATTGAACTCGTTGTCCGTGGGGTAGGTGGGTTTGAGTATTTTAGTTTTGCTGCTCGCTCTCGCTCGCCTTCCTCCGATGTGCCGAGATATTTTATTATTGAACTCGTTGTCCGTGGGGTAGGTGGGTTTGAGTATTTTAGTTTTGCTCCTCGCTCTCGCTCGCCTTCCTCCGATGTGCCGAGATATTTTATTATTGAACTCGTTGTCCGTGTGATAGGTGGGTTTGAGTATTTTAGTTTTGCTGCTCGCTCTCGCTCGCCTTCCTCCGATGTGCCGAGATATTTTATTATTGAACTCGTTGTCCGTGGGGTAGGTGGGTTTGAGTATTTTACTTTGCTGCTCGCTCTCGCTCGCCTTCCTCCGATGTGCCGAGATATTTTATTATTGAACTCGTTGTCCGTGTGGTAGGTGGGTTTGAGTATTTTAGTTTTGCTGCTCGCTCTCGCTCGCCTTCCTCCGATGTGCCGAGATATTTTATTATTGAACTCGTTGTCCGTGGGGTAGGTGGGTTTGAGTATTTTGGTTTTAGTTTTGCTGCTCGCTCTCGCTCGCCTTCCTCCGATGTGCCGAGATATTTTATTATTGAACTCGTTGTCCGTGGGGTAGGTGGGTTTGAGTATTTTACTTTGCTGCTCGCTCTCGCTCGCCTTCCTCCGATGTGCCGAGATATTTTATTATTGAACTCGTTGTCCGTGGGGTAGGTGGGTTTGAGTATTTTGGTTTTAGTTTTGCTGCTCGCTCTCGCTCGCCTTCCTCCGATGTGCCGAGATATTTTATTATTGAACTCGTTGTCCGTGGGGTAGGTGGGTTTGAGTATTTTGGTTTTAGTTTTGCTGCTCGCTCTCGCTCGCCTTCCTCCGATGTGCCGAGATATTTTATTATTGAACTCGTTGTCCGTGGGGTAGGTGGGTTTGAGTATTTTACTTTGCTGCTCGCTCTCGCTCGCCTTCCTCCGATGTGCCGAGATATTTTATTATTGAACTCGTTGTCCGTGGGGTAGGTGGGTTTGAGTATTTTAGTTTGCTGCTCGCTCTCGCTCGCCTTCCTCCGATGTGCCGAGATATTTTATTATTGAACTCGTTGTCCGTGGGTAGGTGGGTTTGAGTATTTTGGTTTTAGTTTTGTTGCTCGCTCTCGCTCGCCTTCCTCCGATGTGCCGAGATATTTTATTATTCAACTCGTTGTCCGTGGGGTAGGTGGGTTTGAGTATTTTGGTTTAGTTTTGCTGCTCGCTCTCGCTCGCCTTCCTCCGATGTGCCGAGATATTCTATTATTGAACTCGTTGTCCGTGGGGTAGGTGGGTTTGAGTATTTTACTTTGCTGCTCGCTCTCGCTCGCCTTCCTCCGATGTGCCGAGATATTTTATTATTGAACTCGTTGTCCGTGGGGTAGGTGGGTTTGAGTATTTTGGTTTTAGTTTTGCTGCTCGCTCTCGCTCGCCTTCCTCCGATGTGCCGAGATATTTTATTATTGAACTCGTTGTCCGTGGGGTAGGTGGGTTTGAGTATTTTACTTTGCTGCTCGCTCTCGCTCGCCTTCCTCCGATGTGCCGAGATATTTTATTATTGAACTCGTTGTCCGTGGGGTAGGTGGGTTTGAGTATTTTACTTTGCTGCTCGCTCTCGCTCGCCTTCCTCCGATGTGCCGAGATATTTTATTATTGAACTCGTTGTCCGTGGGGTAGGTGGGTTTGAGTATTTTGGTTTAGTTTTGCTGCTCGCTCGCGCTCGCCTTCCTCCGATGTGCCGAGATATTTTATTATTGAACTCGTTGTCCGTGGGGTAGGTGGGTTTGAGTATTTTACTTTGCTGCTCGCTCTCGCTCGCCTTCCTCCGATGTGCCGAGATATTTTATTATTGAACTCGTTGTCCGTGGGGTAGGTGGGTTTGAGTATTTTGGTTTTAGTTTTGCTGCTCGCTCTCGCTCGCCTTCCTCCGATGTGCCGAGATATTTTATTATTGAACTCGTTGTCCGTGGGGTAGGTGGGTTTGAGTATTTTACTTTGCTGCTCGCTCTCGCTCGCCTTCCTCCGATGTGCCGAGATATTTTATTATTGAACTCGTTGTCCGTGGGGTAGGTGGGTTTGAGTATTTTGGTTTTAGTTTTGCTGCTCGCTCTCGCTCGCCTTCCTCCGATGTGCCGAGATATTCTATTATTGAACTCGTTGTCCGTGGGGTAGGTGGGTTTGAGTATTTTACTTTGCTGCTCGCTCTCGCTCGCCTTCCTCCGATGTGCCGAGATATTTTATTATTGAACTCGTTGTCCGTGTGATAGGTGGGTTTGAGTATTTTAGTTTTGCTGCTCGCTCTCGCTCGCCTTCCTCCGATGTGCCGAGATATTCTATTATTGAACTCGTTGTCCGTGGGGTAGGTGGGTTTGAGTATTTTACTTTGCTGCTCGCTCTGCCTCACCTTCCTCCGATGTGCCGAGATATTTTATTATTGAACTCGTTGTCCGTGGGGTAGGTGGGTTTGAGTATTTTAGTTTTGCTGCTCGCTCTCGCTCGCCTTCCTCCGATGTGCCGAGATATTTTATTATTGAACTCGTTGTCCGTGGGGTAGGTGGGTTTGAGTATTTTGGTTTTAGTTTTGCTGCTCGCTCTCGCTCGCCTTCCTCCGATGTGCCGAGATATTTTATTATTGAACTCGTTGTCCGTGGGGTAGGTGGGTTTGAGTATTTTACTTTGCTGCTCGCTCTCGCTCGCCTTCCTCCGATGTGCCGAGATATTTTATTATTGAACTCGTTGTCCGTGGGGTAGGTGGGTTTGAGTATTTTGGTTTTAGTTTTGCTGCTCGCTCTCGCTCGCCTTCCTCCGATGTGCCGAGATATTTTATTATTGAACTCGTTGTCCGTGGGGTAGGTGGGTTTGAGTATTTTAGTTTTGCTGCTCGCTCTCGCTCGCCTTCCTCCGATGTGCCGAGATATTTTATTATTGAACTCGTTGTCCGTGGGGTAGGTGGGTTTGAGTATTTTGGTTTTAGTTTTGCTGCTCGCTCTCGCTCGCCTTCCTCCGATGTGCCGAGATATTTTATTATTGAACTCGTTGTCCGTGGGGTAGGTGGGTTTGAGTATTTTGGTTTAGTTTTGCTGCTCGCTCGCGCTCGCCTTCCTCCGATGTGCCGAGATATTTTATTATTGAACTCGTTGTCCGTGGGGTAGGTGGGTTTGAGTATTTTGGTTTTAGTTTTGCTGCTCGCTCTCGCTCGCCTTCCTCCGATGTGCCGAGATATTTTATTATTGAACTCGTTGTCCGTGGGGTAGGTGGGTTTGAGTATTTTGGTTTTAGTTTTGCTGCTCGCTCTCGCTCGCCTTCCTCCGATGTGCCGAGATATTTTATTATTGAACTCGTTGTCCGTGGGGTAGGTGGGTTTGAGTATTTTACTTTGCTGCTCGCTCTCGCTCGCCTTCCTCCGATGTGCCGAGATATTTTATTATTGAACTCGTTGTCCGTGGGGTAGGTGGGTTTGAGTATTTTGGTTTTAGTTTTGCTGCTCGCTCTCGCTCGCCTTCCTCCGATGTGCCGAGATATTTTATTATTGAACTCGTTGTCCGTGGGGTAGGTGGGTTTGAGTATTTTACTTTGCTGCTCGCTCTCGCTCGCCTTCCTCCGATGTGCCGAGATATTTTATTATTGAACTCGTTGTCCGTGGGGTAGGTGGGTTTGAGTATTTTAGTTTTGCTGCTCGCTCTCGCTCGCCTTCCTCCGATGTGCCGAGATATTTTATTATTGAACTCGTTGTCCGTGGGGTAGGTGGGTTTGAGTATTTTACTTTGCTGCTCGCTCTCGCTCGCCTTCCTCCGATGTGCCGAGATATTTTATTATTGAACTCGTTGTCCGTGGGGTAGGTGGGTTTGAGTATTTTAGTTTTGCTGCTCGCTCTCGCTCGCCTTCCTCCGATGTGCCGAGATATTTTATTATTGAACTCGTTGTCCGTGGGGTAGGTGGGTTTGAGTATTTTGGTTTTAGTTTTGCTGCTCGCTCTCGCTCGCCTTCCTCCGATGTGCCGAGATATTTTATTATTGAACTCGTTGTCCGTGGGGTAGGTGGGTTTGAGTATTTTACTTTGCTGCTCGCTCTCGCTCGCCTTCCTCCGATGTGCCGAGATATTTTATTATTGAACTCGTTGTCCGTGGGTAGGTGGGTTTGAGTATTTTGGTTTTAGTTTTGCTGCTCGCTCTCGCTCGCCTTCCTCCGATGTGCCGAGATATTTTATTATTGAACTCGTTGTCCGTGGGGTAGGTGGGTTTGAGTATTTTACTTTTGCTGCTCGCTCTCGCTCGCCTTCCTCCGATGTGCCGAGATATTTTATTATTGAACTCGTTGTCCGTGGGGTAGGTGGGTTTGAGTATTTTAGTTTTGCTGCTCGCTCTCGCTCGCCTTCCTCCGATGTGCCGAGATATTTTATTATTGAACTCGTTGTCCGTGGGGTAGGTGGGTTTGAGTATTTTACTTTGCTGCTCGCTCTCGCTCGCCTTCCTCCGATGTGCCGAGATATTTTATTATTGAACTCGTTGTCCGTGGGGTAGGTGGGTTTGAGTATTTTAGTTTTGCTGCTCGCTCTCGCTCGCCTTCCTCCGATGTGCCGAGATATTTTATTATTGAACTCGTTGTCCGTGGGGTAGGTGGGTTTGAGTATTTTGGTTTTAGTTTTGCTGCTCGCTCTCGCTCGCCTTCCTCCGATGTGCCGAGATATTTTATTATTGAACTCGTTGTCCGTGGGGTAGGTGGGTTTGAGTATTTTACTTTGCTGCTCGCTCTCGCTCGCCTTCCTCCGATGTGCCGAGATATTTTATTATTGAACTCGTTGTCCGTGGGGTAGGTGGGTTTGAGTATTTTAGTTTTGCTGCTCGCTCGCGCTCGCCTTCCTCCGATGTGCCGAGATATTTTATTATTGAACTCGTTGTCCGTGGGGTAGGTGGGTTTGAGTATTTTAGTTTTGCTGCTCGCTCTCGCTCGCCTTCCTCCGATGTGCCGAGATATTTTATTATTGAACTCGTTGTCCGTGGGGTAGGTGGGTTTGAGTATTTTACTTTGCTGCTCGCTCTCCCTCGCCTTCCTCCGATGTGCCGAGATATTTTATTATTGAACTCGTTGTCCGTGGGGTAGGAGGGTTTGAGTATTTTGGTTTAGTTTTGCTGCTCGCTCGCGCTCGCCTTCCTCTGATGTGCAGAGATATTTTATTATTGAACTCGTTGTCCGTGGGGTAGGTGGGTTTGAGTATTTTACTTTGCTGCTCGCTCTCGCTCGCCTTCCTCCGATGTGCCGAGATATTTTATTATTGAACTCGTTGTCCGTGGGGTAGGTGGGTTTGAGTATTTTACTTTGCTGCTCGCTCTCGCTCGCCTTCCTCCGATGTGCCGAGATATTTTATTATTGAACTCGTTGTCCGTGGGGTAGGTGGGTTTGAGTATTTTGGTTTTAGTTTTGCTGCTCGCTCTCGCTCGCCTTCCTCCGATGTGCCGAGATATTTTATTATTGAACTCGTTGTCCGTGGGGTAGGTGGGTTTGAGTATTTTACTTTGCTGCTCGCTCTCGCTCGCCTTCCTCCGATGTGCCGAGATATTTTATTATTGAACTCGTTGTCCGTGGGGTAGGTGGGTTTGAGTATTTTGGTTTTAGTTTTGCTGCTCGCTCTCGCTCGCCTTCCTCCGATGTGCCGAGATATTTTATTATTGAACTCGTTGTCCGTGGGGTAGGTGGGTTTGAGTATTTTACTTTGCTGCTCGCTCTCGCTCGCCTTCCTCCGATGTGCCGAGATATTTTATTATTGAACTCGTTGTCCGTGGGGTAGGTGGGTTTGAGTATTTTACTTTGCTGCTCGCTCTCGCTCGCCTTCCTCCGATGTGCCGAGATATTTTATTATTGAACTCGTTGTCCGTGGGGTAGGAGGGTTTGAGTATTTTGGTTTAGTTTTGCTGCTCGCTCGCGCTCGCCTTCCTCTGATGTGCAGAGATATTTTATTATTGAACTCGGTGTCCGTGGGGTAGGTGGGTTTGAGTATTTTACTTTGCTGCTCGCTCTCGCTCGCCTTCCTCCGATGTGCCGAGATATTTTATTATTGAACTCGTTGTCCGTGGGGTAGGTGGGTTTGAGTATTTTGGTTTTAGTTTTGCTGCTCGCTCTCGCTCGCCTTCCTCCGATGTGCCGAGATATTTTATTATTGAACTCGTTGTCCGTGGGGTAGGTGGGTTTGAGTATTTTGGCTTTAGTTTTGCTGCTCGCTCTCGCTCGCCTTCCTCCGATGTGCCGAGATATTTTATTATTGAACTCGTTGTCCGTGGGGTAGGTGGGTTTGAGTATTTTGGTTTTAGTTTTGCTGCTCGCTCTCGCTCGCCTTCCTCCGATGTGCCGAGATATTTTATTATTGAACTCGTTGTCCGTGGGGTAGGTGGGTTTGAGTGGTTTTAGTTTTGCTGCTCGCTCGCGCTCGCCTTCCTCCGATGTGCCGAGATATTTTATTATTGAACTCGTTGTCCGTGGGGTAGGTGGGTTTGAGTATTTTGGTTTTAGTTTTGCTGCTCGCTCTCGCTCGCCTTCCTCCGATGTGCCGAGATATTTTATTATTGAACTCGTTGTCCGTGGGGTAGGTGGGTTTGAGTATTTTGGTTTTAGTTTTGCTGCTCGCTCTCGCTCGCCTTCCTCCGATGTGCCGAGATATTTTATTATTGAACTCGTTGTCCGTGTGGTAGGTGGGTTTGAGTATTTTAGTTTTGCTCCTCGCTCTCGCTCGCCTTCCTCCAATGTGCCGAGATATTTTATTATTGAACTCGTTGTCCGTGGGGTAGGTGGGTTTGAGTATTTTGGTTTAGTTTTGCTGCTCGCTCTCGCTCGCCTTCCTCCGATGTGCCGAGATATTTTATTATTGAACTCGTTGTCCGTGGGGTAGGTGGGTTTGAGTATTTTGGTTTTAGTTTTGCTGCTCGCTCTCGCTCGCCTTCCTCCGATGTGCCGAGATATTTTATTATTGAACTCGTTGTCCGTGGGGTAGGTGGGTTTGAGTATTTTGGTTTTAGTTTTGCTGCTCGCTCTCGCTCGCCTTCCTCCGATGTGCCGAGATATTTTATTATTGAACTCGTTGTCCGTGGGGTAGGTGGGTTTGAGTATTTTAGTTTTGCTGCTCGCTCTCGCTCGCCTTCCTCCGATGTGCCGAGATATTTTATTATTGAATTCGTTGTCCGTGTGGTACGTGTGTTTGAGTATTTTGGTTTAGTTTTGCTGCTCGCTCGCGCTCGCCTTCCTCGGATGTGCCGAGATATTTTATTATAGAACTCGTTGTCCGTGTGGTAGGAGGGTTTGAGTATTTTGGTTTAGTTTTGCTGCTCGCTCGCGCTCGCCTTCCTCCGATGTGCCGAGATATTTTATTATTGAACTCGTTGTCCGTGGGGTAGGTGGGTTTGAGTATTTTACTTTGCTGCTCGCTCTCGCTCGCCTTCCTCCGATGTGCCGAGATATTTTATTATTGAACTCGTTGTCCGTGGGGTAGGTGGGTTTGAGTATTTTGGTTTAGTTTTGCTGCTCGCTCGCGCTCGCCTTCCTCCGATGTGCCGAGATATTTTATTATTGAACTCGTTGTCCGTGGGGTAGGTGGGTTTGAGTATTTTGGTTTTAGTTTTGCTGCTCGCTCTCGCTCGCCTTCCTCCGATGTGCCGAGATATTTTATTATTGAACTCGTTGTCCGTGGGGTAGGTGGGTTTGAGTATTTTGGTTTTAGTTTTGCTGCTCGCTCTCGCTCGCCTTCCTCCGATGTGCCGAGATATTTTATTATTGAACTCGTTGTCCGTGGGGTAGGTGGGTTTGAGTATTTTACTTTGCTGCTCGCTCTCGCTCGCCTTCCTCCGATGTGCCGAGATATTTTATTATTGAACTCGTTGTCCGTGGGGTAGGTGGGTTTGAGTATTTTACTTTGCTGCTCGCTCTCGCTCGCCTTCCTCCGATGTGCCGAGATATTTTATTATTGAACTCGTTGTCCGTGGGGTAGGTGGGTTTGAGTATTTTGGTAGTTTTGCTGCTCGCTCTCGCTCGCCTTCCTCCGATGTGCCGAGATATTTTATTATTGAACTCGTTGTCCGTGGGGTAGGTGGGTTTGAGTATTTTAGTTTTGCTGCTCGCTCTCGCTCGCCTTCCTCCGATGTGCCGAGATATTTTATTATTGAACTCGTTGTCCGTGGGTAGGTGGGTTTGAGTATTTTGGTTTTAGTTTTGCTGCTCGCTCTCGCTCGCCTTCCTCCGATGTGCCGAGATATTTTATTATTGAACTCGTTGTCCGTGGGGTAGGTGGGTTTGAGTATTTTACTTTGCTGCTCGCTCTCGCTCGCCTTCCTCCGATGTGCCGAGATATTTTATTATTGAACTCGTTGTCCGTGGGGTAGGTGGGTTTGAGTATTTTAGTTTTGCTGCTCGCTCTCGCTCGCCTTCCTCCGATGTGCCGAGATATTTTATTATTGAACTCGTTGTCCGTGGGGTAGGTGGGTTTGAGTATTTTGGTTTTAGTTTTGCTGCTCGCTCTCGCTCGCCTTCCTCCGATGTGCCGAGATATTTTATTATTGAACTCGTTGTCCGTGGGGTAGGTGGGTTTGAGTATTTTACTTTGCTGCACGCTCTCCCTCACCTTCCTCCGATGTGCCGAGATATTTTATTATTGAACTCGGTGTCCGTGTGATAGGTGGGTTTGAGTATTTTAGTTTTGCTCCTCGCTCGCGCTCGCCTTCCTCTGATGTGCAGAGATATTTTATTATTAAACTCGGTGTCCGTGGGGTAGGTGGGTTTGAGTATTTTACTTTGCTGCTCGCCTTCCTCCGATGTGCCGAGATATTTTATTATTGAACTCGGTGTCCGTGTGATAGGTGGGTTTGAGTATTTTAGTTTTGCTCCTCGCTCTCGCTCGCCTTCCTCCGATGTGCCGAGATATTTTATTATTGAACTCGTTGTCCGTGGGGTAGGTGGGTTTGAGTATTTTGGTTTAGTTTTGCTGCTCGCTCGCGCTCGCCTTCCTCCGATGTGCCGAGATATTTTATTATTGAACTCGTTGTCCGTGGGGTAGGTGGGTTTGAGTATTTTGGTTTTAGTTTTGCTGCTCGCTCTCGCTCGCCTTCCTCCGATGTGCCGAGATATTTTATTATTGAACTCGTTGTCCGTGGGGTAGGTGGGTTTGAGTATTTTGGTTTTAGTTTTGCTGCTCGCTCTCGCTCGCCTTCCTCCGATGTGCCGAGATATTTTATTATTGAACTCGTTGTCCGTGGGGTAGGTGGGTTTGAGTATTTTGGTTTTAGTTTTGCTGCTCGCTCTCGCTCGCCTTCCTCCGATGTGCCGAGATATTTTATTATTGAACTCGTTGTCCGTGGGGTAGGTGGGTTTGAGTATTTTAGTTTTGCTGCTCGCTCTCGCTCGCCTTCCTCCGATGTGCCGAGATATTTTATTATTGAACTCGTTGTCCGTGGGGTAGGTGGGTTTGAGTATTTTGGTTTAGTTTTGCTGCTCGCTCTCGCTCGCCTTCCTCCGATGTGCCGAGATATTTTATTATTGAACTCGTTGTCCGTGTGGTAGGTGGGTTTGAGTATTTTAGTTTTGCTGCTCGCTCTCGCTCGCCTTCCTCCGATGTGCCGAGATATTTTATTATTCAACTCGTTGTCCGTGGGGTAGGTGGGTTTGAGTATTTTGGTTTTAGTTTTGCTGCTCGCTCTCGCTCGCCTTCCTCCGATGTGCCGAGATATTTTATTATTGAACTCGTTGTCCGTGGGGTAGGTGGGTTTGAGTATTTTTTTAGTTTTGCTGCTCGCTCTCGCTCGCCTTCCTCCGATGTGCCGAGATATTTTATTATTGAACTCGTTGTCCGTGGGGTAGGTGGGTTTGAGTATTTTGGTTTAGTTTTGCTGCTCGCTCTCGCTCGCCTTCCTCCGATGTGCAGAGATATTTTATTATTGAACTCGGTGTCCGTGGGGTAGGTGGGTTTGAGTATTTTACTTTGCTGCTCGCTCTCGCGCGCCTTCCCCCGATGTGCCGAGATATTTTATTATTGAACTCGTTGTCCGTGGGGTAGGTGGGTTTGAGTATTTTACTTTGCTGCTCGCTCTCGCTCGCCTTCCTCCGATGTGCCGAGATATTTTATTATTGAACTCGTTGTCCGTGGGGTAGGTGGGTTTGAGTATTTTAGTTTTGCTGCTCGCTCTCGCTCGCCTTCCTCCGATGTGCCGAGATATTTTATTATTGAACTCGTTGTCCGTGGGGTAGGAGGGTTTGAGTATTTTGGTTTAGTTTTGCTGCTCGCTCTCGCTCGCCTTCCTCCGATGTGCCGAGATATTTTATTATTGAACTCGTTGTCCGTGGGGTAGGTGGGTTTGAGTATTTTGGTTTTAGTTTTGCTGCTCGCTCTCGCTCGCCTTCCTCCGATGTGCCGAGATATTTTATTATTGAACTCGTTGTCCGTGGGGTAGGTGGGTTTGAGTATTTTGGTTTTATTTGCTGCTCGCTCTCGCTCGCCTTCCTCCGATGTGCCGAGATATTTTATTATTGAACTCGTTGTCCGTGGGTAGGTGGGTTTGAGTATTTTACTTTGCTGCTCGCTCTCGCTCGCCTTCCTCCGATGTGCCGAGATATTTTATTATTGAACTCGTTGTCCGTGGGGTAGGTGGGTTTGAGTATTTTAGTTTTGCTGCTCGCTCTCGCTCGCCTTCCTCCGATGTGCCGAGATATTTTATTATTGAACTCGTTGTCCGTGGGGTAGGTGGGTTTGAGTATTTTAGTTTGCTGCTCGCTCTCGCTCGCCTTCCTCCGATGTGCCGAGATATTTTATTATTGAACTCGTTGTCCGTGGGGTAGGTGGGTTTGAGTATTTTGGTTTAGTTTTGCTGCTCGCTCTCGCTCGCCTTCCTCCGATGTGCCGAGATATTTTATTATTGAACTCGTTGTCCGTGGGGTAGGTGGGTTTGAGTATTTTGGTTTTAGTTTGCTGCTCGCTCTCGCTCGCCTTCCTCCGATGTGCCGAGATATTTTATTATTGAACTCGTTGTCCGTGGGGTAGGTGGGTTTGAGTATTTTGGTTTGCTGCTCGCTCTCGCTCGCCTTCCTCCGATGTGCCGAGATATTTTATTATTGAACTCGTTGTCCGTGGGGTAGGTGGGTTTGAGTATTTTACTTTGCTGCTCGCTCTCGCTCGCCTTCCTCCGATGTGCCGAGATATTTTATTATTGAACTCGTTGTCCGTGGGGTAGGTGGGTTTGAGTATTTTGGTTTTAGTTTTGCTGCTCGCTCTCGCTCGCCTTCCTCCGATGTGCCGAGATATTTTATTATTGAACTCGTTGTCCGTGGGGTAGGTGGGTTTGAGTATTTTGGTTTTAGTTTTGCTGCTCGCTCTCGCTCGCCTTCCTCCGATGTGCCGAGATATTTTATTATTGAACTCGTTGTCCGTGGGGTAGGTGGGTTTGAGTATTTTGGTTTTAGTTTTGCTGCTCGCTCTCGCTCGCCTTCCTCCGATGTGCCGAGATATTTTATTATTGAACTCGTTGTCCGTGGGGTAGGTGGGTTTGAGTATTTTACTTTGCTGCTCGCTCTCGCTCGCCTTCCTCCGATGTGCCGAGATATTTTATTATTGAACTCGTTGTCCGTGGGGTAGGTGGGTTTGAGTATTTTACTTTGCTGCTCGCTCTCGCTCGCCTTCCTCCGATGTGCCGAGATATTTTATTATTGAACTCGTTGTCCGTGGGGTAGGTGGGTTTGAGTATTTTAGTTTTGCTGCTCGCTCTCGCTCGCCTTCCTCCGATGTGCCGAGATATTTTATTATTGAACTCGTTGTCCGTGGGGTAGGTGGGTTTGAGTATTTTGGTTTTAGTTTTGCTGCTCGCTCTCGCTCGCCTTCCTCCGATGTGCCGAGATATTTTATTATTGAACTCGTTGTCCGTGGGGTAGGTGGGTTTGAGTATTTTGGTTTAGTTTTGCTGCTCGCTCGCGCTCGCCTTCCTCCGATGTGCCGAGATATTTTATTATTGAACTCGTTGTCCGTGGGGTAGGTGGGTTTGAGTATTTTGGCTTTAGTTTTGCTGCTCGCTCGCGCTCGCCTTCCTCCGATGTGCCGAGATATTTTATTATTGAACTCGTTGTCCGTGGGGTAGGTGGGTTTGAGTATTTTAGTTTTGCTGCTCGCTCTCGCTCGCCTTCCTCCGATGTGCCGAGATATTTTATTATTGAACTCGTTGTCCGTGGGGTAGGTGGGTTTGAGTATTTTACTTTGCTGCTCGCTCTCGCTCGCCTTCCTCCGATGTGCCGAGATATTTTATTATTGAACTCGTTGTCCGTGTGATAGGTGGGTTTGAGTATTTTAGTTTTGCTGCTCGCTCTCGCTCGCCTTCCTCCGATGTGCCGAGATATTTTATTATTGAACTCGTTGTCCGTGGGGTAGGTGGGTTTGAGTATTTTGGTTTTAGTTTTGCTGCTCGCTCTCGCTCGCCTTCCTCCGATGTGCCGAGATATTTTATTATTGAACTCGTTGTCCGTGGGGTAGGTGGGTTTGAGTATTTTAGTTTTGCTGCTCGCTCTCGCTCGCCTTCCTCCGATGTGCCGAGATATTTTATTATTGAACTCGTTGTCCGTGGGGTAGGTGGGTTTGAGTATTTTGGTTTAGTTTTGCTGCTCGCTCGCGCTCGCCTTCCTCCGATGTGCCGAGATATTTTATTATTGAACTCGTTGTCCGTGGGGTAGGTGGGTTTGAGTATTTTGGTTTTAGTTTTGCTGCTCGCTCTCGCTCGCCTTCCTCCGATGTGCCGAGATATTTTATTATTGAACTCGTTGTCCGTGGGGTAGGTGGGTTTGAGTATTTTACTTTGCTGCTCGCTCTCGCTCGCCTTCCTCCGATGTGCCGAGATATTTTATTATTGAACTCGTTGTCCGTGTGATAGGTGGGTTTGAGTATTTTAGTTTTGCTGCTCGCTCTCGCTCGCCTTCCTCCGATGTGCCGAGATATTTTATTATTGAACTCGTTGTCCGTGGGGTAGGTGGGTTTGAGTATTTTGGTTTTAGTTTTGCTGCTCGCTCTCGCTCGCCTTCCTCCGATGTGCCGAGATATTTTATTATTGAACTCGTTGTCCGTGGGGTAGGTGGGTTTGAGTATTTTACTTTGCTGCTCGCTCTCGCTCGCCTTCCTCCGATGTGCCGAGATATTTTATTATTGAACTCGTTGTCCGTGGGGTAGGTGGGTTTGAGTATTTTACTTTGCTGCTCGCTCTCGCTCGCCTTCCTCCGATGTGCCGAGATATTTTATTATTGAACTCGTTGTCCGTGGGGTAGGTGGGTTTGAGTATTTTAGTTTTGCTGCTCGCTCTCGCTCGCCTTCCTCCGATGTGCCGAGATATTTTATTATTGAACTCGTTGTCCGTGGGTAGGTGGGTTTGAGTATTTTAGTTTTGCTGCTCGCTCTCGCTCGCCTTCCTCCGATGTGCCGAGATATTTTATTATTGAACTCGTTGTCCGTGGGGTAGGTGGGTTTGAGTATTTTAGTTTTGCTGCTCGCTCTCGCTCGCCTTCCTCCGATGTGCCGAGATATTTTATTATTGAATTCGTTGTCCGTGTGGTAGGTGGGTTTGAGTATTTTAGTTTTGCTGCTCGCTCTCGCTCGCCTTCCTCCGATGTGCCGAGATATTTTATTATTGAACTCGGTGTCCGTGGGGTAGGTGGGTTTGAGTATTTTACTTTGCTGCTCGCTCTCGCTCGCCTTCCTCCGATGTGCCGAGATATTTTATTATTGAACTCGTTGTCCGTGGGGTAGGTGGGTTTGAGTATTTTGGTTTTACTTTTGCTGCTCGCTCTCGCTCGCCTTCCTCCGATGTGCCGAGATATTTTATTATTGAACTCGTTGTCCGTGGGGTAGGTGGGTTTGAGTATTTTACTTTGCTGCTCGCTCTCGCTCGCCTTCCTCCGATGTGCCGAGATATTTTATTATTGAACTCGTTGTCCGTGGGGTAGGAGGGTTTGAGTATTTTGGTTTAGTTTTGCTGCTCGCTCGCGCTCGCCTTCCTCCGATGTGCCGAGATATTTTATTATTGAACTCGTTGTCCGTGGGGTAGGTGGGTTTGAGTATTTTGGTTTAGTTTTGCTGCTCGCTCTCGCTCGCCTTCCTCCGATGTGCCGAGATATTTTATTATTGAACTCGTTGTCCGTGGGGTAGGTGGGTTTGAGTATTTTGGTTTTAGTTTTGCTGCTCGCTCTCGCTCGCCTTCCTCCGATGTGCCGAGATATTTTATTATTGAACTCGTTGTCCGTGGGGTAGGTGGGTTTGAGTATTTTGGTTTTAGTTTTGCTGCTCGCTCTCGCTCGCCTTCCTCCGATGTGCCGAGATATTTTATTATTGAACTCGTTGTCCGTGGGGTAGGTGGGTTTGAGTATTTTACTTTGCTGCTCGCTCTCGCTCGCCTTCCTCCGATGTGCCGAGATATTTTATTATTGAACTCGTTGTCCGTGGGGTAGGTGGGTTTGAGTATTTTACTTTGCTGCTCGCTCTCCCTCGCCTTCCTCCGATGTGCCGAGATATTTTATTATTGAACTCGTTGTCCGTGGGGTAGGTGGGTTTGAGTATTTTAGTTTTGCTGCTCGCTCTCGCTCGCCTTCCTCCGATGTGCCGAGATATTTTATTATTGAACTCGTTGTCCGTGTGGTAGGTGGGTTTGAGTATTTTAGTTTTGCTGCTCGCTCTCGCTCGCCTTCCTCCGATGTGCCGAGATATTTTATTATTGAACTCGTTGTCCGTGGGGTAGGTGGGTTTGAGTATTTTACTTTGCTGCTCGCTCTCGCTCGCCTTCCTCCGATGTGCCGAGATATTTTATTATTGAACTCGTTGTCCGTGTGATAGGTGGGTTTGAGTATTTTAGTTTTGCTGCTCGCTCTCGCTCGCCTTCCTCCGATGTGCCGAGATATTTTATTATTGAACTCGTTGTCCGTGGGGTAGGTGGGTTTGAGTATTTTACTTTGCTGCTCGCTCTCGCTCGCCTTCCTCCGATGTGCCGAGATATTTTATTATTGAACTCGTTGTCCGTGGGGTAGGTGGGTTTGAGTATTTTGGTTTTATTTTTGCTGCTCGCTCTCGCTCGCCTTCCTCCGATGTGCCGAGATATTTTATTATTGAACTCGTTGTCCGTGGGGTAGGTGGGTTTGAGTATTTTACTTTGCTGCTCGCTCTCGCTCGCCTTCCTCCGATGTGCCGAGATATTTTATTATTGAACTCGTTGTCCGTGGGTAGGTGGGTTTGAGTATTTTGGTTTAGTTTTGCTGCTCGCTCTCGCTCGCCTTCCTCCGATGTGCCGAGATATTTTATTATTGAACTCGTTGTCCGTGGGGTAGGTGGGTTTGAGTATTTTGGTTTTAGTTTTGCTGCTCGCTCTCGCTCGCCTTCCTCCGATGTGCCGAGATATTTTATTATTGAACTCGTTGTCCGTGGGGTAGGTGGGTTTGAGTATTTTGGTTTTAGTTTTGCTGCTCGCTCTCGCTCGCCTTCCTCCGATGTGCCGAGATATTTTATTATTGAACTCGTTGTCCGTGGGGTAGGTGGGTTTGAGTATTTACTTTTGCTGCTCGCTCTCGCTCGCCTTCCTCCGATGTGCCGAGATATTTTATTATTGAACTCGTTGTCCGTGTGGTAGTGGGTTTGAGTATTTTTAGTTTTGCTGCTCGCTCTCGCTCGCCTTCCTCCGATGTGCCGAGATATTTTATTATTGAACTCGTTGTCCGTGGGGTAGGTGGGTTTGAGTATTTTTACTTTGCTGCTCGCTCTCGCTCGCCTTCCTCCCGATGTGCCGAGATATTTTATTATTGAACTCGGTTGTCCGTGGGGTAGGTGGGTTTGAGTATTTTAGTTTTGCTGCTCGCTCTCGCTCGCCTTCCTCCGATGGCCGAGATATTTTATTATTGAACTCGTTGTCCGTGGTGATAGGTGGGTTTGAGTATTTTTAGTTTTGCTGCTCGCTCTCGCTCGCCTTCCTCCGATGTGCCGAGATATTTTATTATTGAAACTCGTTGTCCGTGGGGTAGGTGGGGTTTGAGTATTTTTACTTTGCTGCTCGCTCTCGCTCGCCTTCCTCCGATGTGCCGAGATATTTTATATTGAACTCGTTGTCCGTGGGTAGGTGGGTTTGAGTATTTTAGTTTGCTGCTCGCTCTCGCTCGCCTTCCTCCGATGTGCCGAGATATTTTATTATTGAACTCGTTGTCCGTGGTAGGTGGGTTTGAGTATTTGTTTAGTTTGCTGCTCGCTCTCGCTCGCCTTCCTCCGATGTGCGAGATATTTTATTATTGAACTCGTTGTCCGTGGGGTAGGTGGGTTTGAGTATTTTACTTTGCTGCTCGCTCTCGCTCGCCTCCTCCGATGTGCCGAGATATTTTATTATTGAATCGTTGTCCCGTGTGGTAGGTGGGTTTGAGTATTTGGTTTATTTTTGCTGCTCGCTCTCGCTCGCCTTCCTCCGATGTGCCGAGATATTTTATTATTGAACTCGTTGTCCGTGGGGTAGGTGGGTTTGAGTATTTTGGTTTTTTTTGCTGCTCGCTCTCGCTCGCCTTCCTCCGATGTGCCGAGATATTTTATTATTGAACTCGTTGTCCGTGGGTAGGTGGTTTGAGTATTTTTTTATTTTGCTGCTCGCTCTCGCTCGCCTTCCTCCGATGTGCCGAGATATTTTTTATTGACTCGTTGTCCGTGGGTAGTGGGTTTGAGTATTTGTTATTTGCTGCTCGCTCGCGCTCGCCTTCCTCCGATGTGCGAGATATTTTATTATTGAACTCGTTGTCCGTGGGGTAGGTGGGTTTGAGTATTTTAGTTTTGCTGCTCGCTCTCGCTCGCCTTCCTCCGATGTGCCGAGATATTTTATTATTGAACTCGTGTCCGTGGGGTAGGTGGGTTTGAGTATTTTACTTTGCTGCTCGCTCTCGCTCGCCTTCCTCCGATGTGCCGAGATATTTATTATTGAACTCGTTGTCCGTGGGGTAGGTGGGTTTGAGTATTTTATTTGCTGCTCGCTCTCGCTCGCTTCCTCCGATGTGCCGAGATATTTTATTATTGAACTCGTTGTCCGTGGTAGGTGGGTTTGAGTATTTTTATTTGCTGCTCGCTCTCGCTCGCCTTCCTCCAATGTGCCGAGATATTTTTATATTGAACTCGTTGTCCGTGTGTAGGTGGGTTTGAGTATTTTAGTTATTTGCTGCTCGCTCTCGCCGCCTTCCTCCGATGTGCCGAGATATTTTATTATTGAACTCGTTGTCCGTGGTATAGGTGGGTTTGAGTATTTTAGTTTTGCTGCTCGCTCTCGCTCGCCTTCCTCCGATGTGCCGAGATATTTTATTATTGAACTCGTTGTCCGTGGGTAGGTGGGTTGAGTATTTGGTTTAGTTTTGCTGCTCGCTCTCGCTCGCCTTCCTCCGATGTGCCGAGATATTTTTTTATTGAACTCGTTGTCCGTGGGGTAGGTGGGTTTGAGTATTTTCTTTGCTGCTCGCTTCCGCTCGCCTTCCTCCGATGTGCCGAGATTATTATTATTATTTGAATCTTCGTTGTCCGTGCTGTAGGTGTTTTGAGTATTTTGGTTTTAGTTTTGCTGCTCGCTCTCGCTCGCCTTCCTCCGATGTGCCGAGATATTTTATTATTGAACTCGTTGTCCGTGGGGTAGGTGGGTTTGAGTATTTTACTTTGCTGCTCGCTCTCGCTCGCCTTCCTCCGATGTGCCGAGATATTTTATTATTGAACTCGTTGTCCGTGTGGTAGGTGGGTTTGAGTATTTTAGTTTTGCTGCTCGCTTCGCTCGCCTTCCTCCGATGTGCCGAGATATTTTATTATTGAACTCGTTGTCCGTGGGGTAGGTGGTGTTTGAGTATTTTGGTTTTTTAGTTTTGCTGCTCGCTCTCGCTCGCCTTCCTCCGATGTGCCGAGATATTTATTATTGAACTCGTGTCCGTGTGGTAGTGGGTTTGAGTATTTTATTTGCTGCTCGCTCTCGCTCGCCTTCCTCGATGTGCCGAGATATTTTATATTGAAACTCGGTTGTCCGGTGGGGTAGGTGGGTTTGAGTATTTTTAGTTTGCTGCTCGCTCTCGCTCGCCTTCCTCCAATGTGCCGAATATTTTATTATTGAACTCGTTGTCCGTGGGGTAGGTGGGTTTGAGTATTTTGGTTTAGTTTGCTGCTCGCTCTCGCTCGCCTTCCTCCGATGTGCCGAGATATCTATTATTGAACTCGTTGTCCGTGGGTAGGTGGGTTGAGTATTTTTATTTTGCCTGCTCGCTCTCGCTCGCCTTCCTCCGATGTGCCGAGATATTTTATTATTGAACTCGGTGTCCGTGGGTAGGTGGTTTGAGTATTTTATTTTTTTGCTGCTCGCTCTCGCCGCCTTCCTCCGATGTGCGAGATATTTTATCATTGAACTCGTTGTCCGTGGGTAGGTGGGTTTGAAGTATTTTTACTTTTGCTCCTCGCTCTCGCTCGCCTTCCTCCGATGTGCCGAGATATTTATTATTTGAACCGTTGTCCGTGTGGTAGGTGGGTTTGAGTATTTTGTTTATTTGCTGCTCGCTCTCGCTCGCCTTCCTCCGATGTGCCGAGATATTTTATTATTGAACTCGTTGTCCGTGGGGTAGGTGGGTTTGAGTATTTTTGGTTTATTTTGCTGCTCGCTCTCGCTCGCCTTCCTCCGATGTGCCGAGATATTTTATTATTGAACTCGTTGTCCGTGGGGTAGGTGGGTTTGAGTATTTTACTTTGCTGCTCGCTCTCGCTCGCCTTCCTCCGATTGCCGAGATATTTTATTATTGAACTCGTTGTCCGTGTGGTAGGTGGTTTGAGTATTTTAGTTTTGCTGCTCGCTCTCGCTCGCCTTCCTCCGATGTGCCGAGATATTTTATTATTGAACTCCGTTGTCCGTGGGGTAGGTGGGTTTGAGTATTTTTACTTTGCTGCTCGCTCTCGCTCGCCTTCCTCCGATGTGCCGAGATATTTTATTATTGAACTCGTTGTCCGTGGTGTAGGTGGGTTTGAGTATTTGTTTTAGTTTTGCTGCCTCGCTCTCGCTCGCCTTCCTCCGATGTGCCGAGATATTTATTATTGAACTCGTTGTCCGTGGGGTAGGTGGTTTGAGTATTTTTTAGTTTTGCTCTCGCTTCTCGCTCGCCTTCCTCGATGTGCCGAGATATTTATTATTGAATCTTGTCCGTGTGTAGGTGGTTTGAGTATTTTATTTGCTGCTCGCTCTCGCTCGCCTTCCTCCGATGTGCCGAGATATTTTATTATTGAACTCGTTGTCCGTGGGTAGGTGGGTTTGAGTATTTTAGTTTGCTGCTCGCTCTCGCTCGCCTTCCTCCGATGTGCCGAGATATTTTATTATTGAACTCGTTGTCCGTGGGTAGGTGGGTTTGAGTATTTTATTTGCTCTCGCTCTCGCTCGCCTTCCTCCGATGTGCCGAGATATTTTATTATTGAACTCGTTGTCCGTGGGTAGGTGGGTTTGAGTATTTTGTTTTAGTTGCTGCTCGCTCTCGCTCGCCTTCCTCCGATGTGCCGAGATATTTTATTATGAACTCGTTGTCCGTGGGGTAGGTGGGTTTGAGTATTTTACTTTTGCTGCTCGCTCTCGCTCGCCTTCCTCCGATGTGCCGAGATATTTTATTATTGAACTCGTTGTCCGTTGGTAGGTGGCTTTGAGTATTTTGGTTTTAGTTTTGCTGCTCGCTCGCGCTCGCCTTCCTCCGATGTGCCGAGATATTCTATTATTGAACTCGTTGTCCGTGGGGTAGGTGGGTTTGAGTATTTTACTTTGCTGCTCGCTCTCGCTCGCCTTCCTCCGATGTGCCGAGATATTTTATTATTGAACTCGTTGTCCGTGTGATAGGTGGGTTTGAGTATTTTAGTTTTGCTGCTCGCTCTTGCTCGCCTTCCTCCGATGTGCCGAGATATTTTATTATTGAACTCGGTGTCCGTGGGGTAGGTGGGTTTGAGTATTTTACTTTGCTGCTCGCTCTCGCTCGCCTTCCTCCGATGTGCCGAGATATTTTATATTGAACTCGTTGTCCGTGTGTAGGTGGTTTGAGTATTTTAGTTTTGCTGCTCGCTCTCGCTCGCCTTCCTCCATGTGCCGAGATATTTTATTATTGAACTCGTTGTCCGTGGGGTAGGTGGGTTTGAGTATTTTATTTTGCTGCTCGCCTCTCGCTCGCCTTCCTCCGATGTGCCGAGATATTTTATTATTGAACTCGTTGTCCGTGTGGTAGGTGGGTTTGAGTATTTTATTTTGCTGCTCGCTCTCGCTCGCCTTCCTCCGATGTGCCGAGATATTTTATTATTGAACTCGTTGTCCGTGGGGTAGGTGGGTTTGAGTATTTTGTATTTGCTGCTCGCTCTCGCTCGCCTTCCTCCGATGTGCCGAGATATTTTATTATTGAACTCGTTGTCCGTGGGGTAGGTGGTTTGAGTATTTTTACTTTGCTGCTCGCTCTCGCTCGCCTTCCTCCGATGTGCCGAGATATTTTATTATTGAACTCGGTGTCCGTGGGGTAGGTGGGTTTGAGTATTTTAGTTTGCTGCTCGCTCTCGCTCGCCTTCCTCCGATGTGCCGAGATATTTTATTATTGAACTCGTTGTCCGTGTGATAGGTGGGTTTGAGTATTTTGGTTTTTGCTCTCGCTCTCGCTCGCCTTCCTCCAATGTGCCGAGATATTTTATTATTGAACTCGTTGTCCGTGGGGTAGGTGGTGTTTGAGTATTTTGGTTTTAGTTTTTGCTGCTCGCTCTCGCTCGCCTTCCTCCGATGTGCCGAGATATTCTATTATTGAACTCGTTGTCCGTGGGGTAGGTGGGTTTGAGTATTTTACTTTGCTCTCGCTCTCCGCTCGCCTTCCTCCGATGTGCCGAGATATTTTATTATTGAACTCGTTGTCCGTGGGTAGGTGGGTTTGAGTATTTTGTTTATTTTGCTGCTCGCTCTCGCTCGCCTTCCTCCGATGTGCCGAGATATTTTATTATTGAACTCGTTGTCCGTGGGGTAGGTGGGTTTGAGTATTTTAGTTTTGCTGCTCGCTCTCGCTCGCCTTCCTCCGATGTGCCGAGATATTTTATTATTGAACTCGTTGTCCGTGTGATAGGTGGTTTGAGTATTTTAGTTTTGCTGCTCGCTCTCGCTCGCCTTCCTCCGATGTGCCGAGATATTTTATTATTGAACTCGTTGTCCGTGGGGTAGGTGGGTTTGAGTATTTTAGTTTTGCTGCTCGCTCTCGCTCGCCTTCCTCCGATGTGCCGAGGATATTTTATTATTGAACTCGTTGTCCGTGGGTAGGTGGGTTTGAGTATTTTGTTTTAGTTTTGCTGCTCGCTCTCGCTCGCCTTCCTCCGATGTGCCGAGATATTTCTATTATTGAACTCGTTGTCCGTGGGGTAGGTGGGTTTGAGTATTTTACTAGTTGCTGCTCGCTTCGCTCGCCTTCCTCCGATGTGCCGAGATATTTATTATTGAACTCGTTGTCCGTGGGGTAGGTGGTTTGAGTATTTTACTTTGCTGCTCGCTCTCGCTCGCCTTCCTCCGATGTGCCGAGATATTTTATATTGAACTCGTTGTCCGTGGGGTAGGTGGGTTTGAGTATTTTAGTTTTGCTCTCGCTCCGCTCGCCTTCCTCCGATGTGCCGAGATATTTTATTATTGAACTCGTTGTCCGTGTGGTAGGTGGGTTTGAGTATTTTAGTTTGCTGCTCGCTCTCGCTCGCCTTCCTCCGATGTGCGAGATATTTTATTATTGAACTCGTTGTCCGTGGGGTAGGTGGGTTTGAGTATTTTACTTTGTTTGCTCGCTCTCGCTCGCCTTCCTCCGATGTGCCGAGATATTTTATATTGAACTCGTTGTCCGTGTGATAGGTGGTTTTGAGTAATTTTAGGTTTTAGTTTGGCTGCTCGCTCTCGCTCGCCTTCCTCCGATGTGCCGAGATATTTTATTATGAACTCGTTGTCCGTGGGTAGGTGGGTTTGAGTTATGTTTAGTTTGCTGCCTCGCTCTCGCTCGCCTTCCTCCGATGTGCCGAGATATTTCTATTATTGAACTCGTTGTCCGTGGGGTAGGTGGGTTTGAGTATTTTGGTTTAGTTTGCTGCTCGCTCTCGCCCGCCTTCCTCCGATGTGCCGAGATATTTTATTATTGAACTCGTTGTCCGTGGGGTAGGTGGGTTTGAGTATTTTACTTTGCTGCTCGCTCTCGCTCGCCTTCCTCCATGTGCCGAGATATTTTATTATTGGAACTCGTTGTCCGTGTGGTAGGTGGTTTGAGTATTTTGGTTTAGTTTTGCTGCTCGCTCTCGCTCGCCTTCCTCCGATGTGCCGAGATATTTTATTATTGAACTCGTTGTCCGTGGGGTAGGTGGGTTTGAGTATTTTGGTTTTAGTTTTGCTGCTCGCTCTCGCTCGCCTTCCTCCGATGTGCCGAGATATTTTATTATTGAACTCGTTGTCCGTGGGGTAGGTGGGTTTGAGTATTTTGGTTTTAGTTTTGCTGCTCGCTCTCGCTCGCCTTCCTCCGATGTGCCGAGATATTTTATTATTGAACTCGTTGTCCGTGGGGTAGGTGGGTTTGAGTATTTTGGTTTTAGTTTTGCTGCTCGCTCTCGCTCGCCTTCCTCCGATGTGCCGAGATATTTTATTATTGAACTCGTTGTCCGTGGGGTAGGTGGGTTTGAGTATTTTACTTTGCTGCTCGCTCTCGCTCGCCTTCCTCCGATGTGCCGAGATATTTTATTATTGAACTCGTTGTCCGTGGGGTAGGTGGGTTTGAGTATTTTACTTTGCTGCTCGCTCTCGCTCGCCTTCCTCCGATGTGCCGAGATATTTTATTATTGAACTCGTTGTCCGTGGGGTAGGTGGGTTTGAGTATTTTAGTTTTGCTGCTCGCTCTCGCTCGCCTTCCTCCGATGTGCCGAGATATTTTATTATTGAACTCGTTGTCCGTGGGGTAGGTGGGTTTGAGTATTTTGGTTTTAGTTTTGCTGCTCGCTCTCGCTCGCCTTCCTCCGATGTGCCGAGATATTTTATTATTGAACTCGTTGTCCGTGGGGTAGGTGGGTTTGAGTATTTTACTTTGCTGCTCGCTCTCGCTCGCCTTCCTCCGATGTGCCGAGATATTTTATTATTGAACTCGTTGTCCGTGGGGTAGGTGGGTTTGAGTATTTTGGTTTAGTTTTGCTGCTCGCTCTCGCTCGCCTTCCTCCGATGTGCCGAGATATTTTATTATTGAACTCGTTGTCCGTGGGGTAGGTGGGTTTGAGTATTTTGGTTTAGTTTTGCTGCTCGCTCTCGCTCGCCTTCCTCCGATGTGCCGAGATATTTTATTATTGAACTCGTTGTCCGTGGGGTAGGTGGGTTTGAGTATTTTAGTTTTGCTGCTCGCTCTCGCTCGCCTTCCTCCGATGTGCCGAGATATTTTATTATTGAACTCGTTGTCCGTGGGGTAGGTGGGTTTGAGTATTTTAGTTTTGCTGCTCGCTCTGGCTCGCCTTCCTCCGATGTGCCGAGATATTTTATTATTGAACTCGTTGTCCGTGGGGTAGGTGGGTTTGAGTATTTTAGTTTGCTGCTCGCTCTCGCTCGCCTTCCTCCGATGTGCCGAGATATTTTATTATTGAACTCGTTGTCCGTGGGGTAGGTGGGTTTGAGTATTTTGGTTTTATTTTGCTGCTCGCTCTCGCTCGCCTTCCTCCGATGTGCCGAGATATTTTATTATTGAACTCGGTGTCCGTGGGGTAGGTGGGTTTGAGTATTTTACTTTGCTGCTCGCTCTCGCTCGCCTTCCTCCGATGTGCCGAGATATTTTATTATTGAACTCGTTGTCCGTGGGGTAGGTGGGTTTGAGTATTTTAGTTTTGCTGCTCGCTCTCGCTCGCCTTCCTCCGATGTGCCGAGATATTTTATTATTGAACTCGTTGTCCGTGGGGTAGGTGGGTTTGAGTATTTTGGTTTTAGTTTTGCTGCTCGCTCTCGCTCGCCTTCCTCCGATGTGCCGAGATATTTTATTATTGAACTCGTTGTCCGTGGGGTAGGTGGGTTTGAGTATTTTGGTTTTAGTTTTGCTGCTCGCTCTCGCTCGCCTTCCTCCGATGTGCCGAGATATTTTATTATTGAACTCGTTGTCCGTGGGGTAGGTGGGTTTGAGTATTTTGGTTTTAGTTTTGCTGCTCGCTCTCGCTCGCCTTCCTCCGATGTGCCGAGATATTTTATTATTGAACTCGTTGTCCGTGGGGTAGGTGGGTTTGAGTATTTTAGTTTTGCTGCTCGCTCTCGCTCGCCTTCCTCCGATGTGCCGAGATATTTTATTATTGAACTCGTTGTCCGTGGGGTAGGTGGGTTTGAGTATTTTAGTTTTGCTGCTCGCTCTCGCTCGCCTTCCTCCGATGTGCCGAGATATTTTATTATTGAACTCGTTGTCCGTGGGGTAGGTGGGTTTGAGTATTTTGGTTTTAGTTTTGCTGCTCGCTCTCGCTCGCCTTCCTCCGATGTGCCGAGATATTTTATTATTGAACTCGTTGTCCGTGGGGTAGGTGGGTTTGAGTATTTTACTTTGCTGCTCGCTCTCGCTCGCCTTCCTCCGATGTGCCGAGATATTTTATTATTGAACTCGTTGTCCGTGGGGTAGGTGGGTTTGAGTATTTTGGTTTAGCTTTGCTGCTCGCTCGCGCTCGCCTTCCTCCGATGTGCCGAGATATTTTATTATTGAACTCGGTGTCCGTGGGGTAGGTGGGTTTGAGTATTTTGGCTTTAGTTTTGCTGCTCGCTCGCGCTCGCCTTCCTCCGATGTGCCGAGATATTTTATTATTGAACTCGTTGTCCGTGGGGTAGGTGGGTTTGAGTATTTTAGTTTTGCTGCTCGCTCTTGCTCGCCTTCCTCCGATGTGCCGAGATATTTTATTATTGAACTCGTTGTCCGTGGGGTAGGTGGGTTTGAGTATTTTACTTTGCTGCTCGCTCTCGCTCACCTTCCTCCGATGTGCCGAGATATTTTATTATTGAACTCGTTGTCCGTGGGTAGGTGGGTTTGAGTATTTTAGTTTTGCTGCTCGCTCTCGCTCGCCTTCCTCCGATGTGCCGAGATATTTTATTATTGAACTCGTTGTCCGTGGGGTAGGTGGGTTTGAGTATTTTGGTTTTAGTTTTGCTGCTCGCTCTCGCTCGCCTTCCTCCGATGTGCCGAGATATTTTATTATTGAACTCGTTGTCCGTGGGGTAGGTGGGTTTGAGTATTTTGGTTTTAGTTTTGCTGCTCGCTCTCGCTCGCCTTCCTCCGATGTGCCGAGATATTTTATTATTGAACTCGTTGTCCGTGGGGTAGGTGGGTTTGAGTATTTTACTTTGCTGCTCGCTCTCGCTCGCCTTCCTCCGATGTGCCGAGATATTTTATTATTGAACTCGTTGTCCGTGGGGTAGGTGGGTTTGAGTATTTTACTTTGCTGCTCGCTCTCGCTCGCCTTCCTCCGATGTGCCGAGATATTTTATTATTGAACTCGTTGTCCGTGTGGTAGGTGGGTTTGAGTATTTTAGTTTTGCTCCTCGCTCTCGCTCGCCTTCCTCCGATGTGCCGAGATATTTTATTATTGAACTCGTTGTCCGTGGGGTAGGTGGGTTTGAGTATTTTAGTTTTGCTGCTCGCTCTTGCTCGCCTTCCTCCGATGTGCCGAGATATTTTATTATTGAACTCGGTGTCCGTGGGGTAGGTGGGTTTGAGTATTTTACTTTGCTGCTCGCTCTCGCTCGCCTTCCTCCGATGTGCCGAGATATTTTATCATTGAACTCGTTGTCCGTGTGATAGGTGGGTTTGAGTATTTTAGTTTTGCTCCTCGCTCTCGCTCGCCTTCCTCCAATGTGCCGAGATATTTTATTATTGAACTCGTTGTCCGTGGGGTAGGTGGGTTTGAGTATTTTACTTTGCTGCTCGCTCTCGCTCGCCTTCCTCCGATGTGCCGAGATATTTTATTATTGAACTCGTTGTCCGTGGGGTAGGTGGGTTTGAGTATTTTGGTTTTAGTTTTGCTGCTCGCTCTCGCTCGCCTTCCTCCGATGTGCCGAGATATTTTATTATTGAACTCGTGTCCGTGGGTAGGTGGGTTTGAGTATTTTACTTTTGCTGCTCGCTCTCGCTCGCCTTCCTCCGATGTGCCGGATATTTTATATTGAACTCGTTGTCCGTGTGATAGGTGGGTTTGAGTATTTTAGTTTTGCTCTCGCTCTCGCTCGCTTCCTCCATGTGCCGAGATATTTTATTATTAACTCGTGTCCGTGGGTAGGTGGGTTTGAGTATTTTAGTTTGCTGCTCGCTCTCGCTCGCCTTCCTCCGATGTGCCGAGATATTTTATATTGAACTCGTTGTCGTGTGTAGGTGGGTTTGAGTATTTATTTGCTCTCGCTCTCGCTCGCCTTCCTCCGATGTGCGAGATATTTTATTATTGAATCGTTGTCCGTGTGGTAGGTGTGTTTGAGTATTTTGGTTTTATTTTGCTGCTCGCTCTCGCTCGCCTTCCTCCGATGTGCCGAGATATTTCTATTATTGAACTCGTTGTCCGTGGGGTAGGTGGGTTTGAGTATTTTACTTTGCTGCTCGCTCTCGCTCGCCTTCCTCCGATGTGCCGAGATATTTTATTATTGAACTCGTTGTCCGTGGGGTAGGTGGGTTTGAGTATTTGGTTTAGTTTTGCTGCTCGCTCTCGCTCGCCTTCCTCCGATGTGCCGAGATATTTTATTATTGAACTCGTTGTCCGTGGTAGGTGGGTTTGAGTATTTTACTTTGCTGCTCGCTCTCGCTCGCCTTCTCCGATGTGCCGAGATATTTTATTATTCAACTCGTTGTCCGTGTGATAGGTGGGTTTGAGTATTTTAGTTTTGCTGCTCGCTCTCGCTCGCCTTCCTCCGAATGTGCCGAGATATTTTATTATTGAACTCGTTGTCCGTGGGGTAGGTGGGTTTGAGTATTGTTAGTTTTGCTGCTCGCTCTCGCTCGCCTTCCTCCGATGTGCCGAGATATTTTATTATTGAACTCGTGTCCGTGGGGTAGGTGGGTTTGAGTATTTTACTTTGCTGCTCGCTCTCGCTCGCCTTCCTCCGATGTGCCGAGATATTTTATTATTGAACTCGTTGTCCGTGGGTAGGTGGGTTTGAGTATTTTGTTTTAGTTTTGCTTGCTCGCTCTCGCTCGCCTTCCTCCGATGTGCCGAGATATTTTATATTGAACTCGTTGTCCGTGGGTAGGTGGGTTTGAGTATTTTTTAGTTTTGCTGCTCGCTCTCGCTCGCCTTCCTCCGATGTGCCGAGATATTTATTATTGAACTCGTTGTCCGTGGGGTAGGTGGGTTTGAGTATTTTACTTTGCTGCTCGCTCTCGCTCGCCTTCCTCCGATGTGCCGAGATATTTTATTATTGAACTCGTTGTCCGTGGGTAGGTGGGTTTGAGTATTTTATTTTGCTGCTCGCTCTCGCTCGCCTTCCTCCGATGTGCCGAGATATTTTATTATTGAACTCGTTGTCCGTGGGTAGGTGGGTTTTGAGTATTTTGGTTTTAGTTTTGCTGCTCGCTCTCGCTCGCCTTCCTCCGATGTGCCGAGATATTTTATTATTGAACTCGTTGTCCGTGTGGTAGGTGGGTTTGAGTATTTTGGTTTAGTTTGCTGCTCGCTCTCGCTCGCCTTCCTCCAATGTGCCGAGATATTTTATTATTGAACTCGTGTCCGTGGATAGGTGGGTTTGAGTATTTTAGTTTTGCTGCTCGCTCGCTCGCCTTCCTCCGATGTGCCGAGATATTTTATATTGAACTCGTTGTCCGTGGGGTAGGTGGGTTTGAGTATTTTACTTTGCTGCTCGCTCTCGCTCGCCTTCCTCCGATGTGCCGAGATATTTTTATTTGAACTCGTTGTCCGTGTGTAGGTGGGTTTGAGTATTTTAGTTTTGCTGCTCGTCTCGCTCGCCTTCCTCCGATGTGCCGAGATATTTTATTATTGAACTCGTGTCCGTGGGGTAGGTGGGTTTGAGTATTTTGGTTTAGTTTTGCTGCTCGCTCTCGCTCGCCTTCCTCCGATGTGCCGAGATATTTTATATTGAACTCGTTGTCCGTGGGTAGGTGGGTTTGAGTATTTTATTTTGCTGCTCGCTCTCGCTCGCCTTCCTCCGATGTGCCGAGATATTTTATTATTGAACTCGTTGTCCGTGGGGTAGGTGGGTTTGAGTATTTTGGTTTAGTTTGCTGCTCGCTCTCGCTCGCCTTCCTCCGATGTGCCGAGATATTTTATTATTGAACTCGTTGTCCGTGGGGTAGGTGGTTTGAGTATTTTAGTTTTGCTGCTCGCTCTCGCTCGCCTTCCTCCGAGTGCCGAGATATTTATTATTGAACTCGTTGTCCGTGTGGTAGGTGGGTTTGAGTATTTTAGTATTTTGCTGCTCGCTCTCGCTCGCCTTCCTCCGATGTGCCGAGATATTTTATTATTGAACTCGTTGTCCGTGGGTAGGTGGGTTTGAGTATTTTACTTTGCTGCTCGCTCTCGCTCGCCTTCCTCCGATGTGCCGAGATATTTTATTATTGAACTCGGTGTCCGTGGGGTAGGTGGGTTGAGTATTTTATTTGCTGCTCGCTCTCGCTCGCCTTCCTCCGATGTGCCGAGATATTTTATCATTGAACTCGTTGTCCGTGTGGATAGGTGGGTTTGAGTATTTTTAGTTTTTGCTCCTCGCTCTCGCTCGCCTTCCTCCGATGTGCCGAGATATTTTATTATTAACTCGTTGTCCGTGTGGTAGGTGGTTTGAGTATTTTAGTTTGCTCTCGCTCTCGCTCGCCTTCCTCCGATGTGCCGAGATATTTTATTATTGAACTCGTTGTCCGTGGGGTAGGTGGGTTTGAGTATTTTACTTTGCTGCTCGCTCTCGGCGCCTTCCTCCGATGTGCCGAGATATTTTATTATTGAACTCGTTGTCCGTGTGGTAGGTGGTTTGAGTATTTTGGTTTAGTTTTGCTGCTCGCTCTCGCTCGCCTTCCTCCGATGTGCCGAGATATTTTATTATTGAACTCGTTGTCCGTGGGGTAGGTGGGTTTGAGTATTTTAGTTTTGCTGCTCGCTCTCGCTCGCCTTCCTCCGATGTGCCGAGATATTTTATTATTGAACTCGTTGTCCGTGGGTAGGTGGGTTTGAGTATTGGTTAGTTTTGCTGCTCGCTCTCGCTCGCCTTCCTCCGATGTGCCGAGATATTTTATTATTGAACTCGTTGTCCGTGGGGTAGGTGGGTTTGAGTATTTTTTTAGTTTTGCTGCTCGCTCTCGCTCGCCTTCCTCCGATGTGCCGAGATATTTTATTATTGAACTCGTTGTCCGTGGGGTAGGTGGGTTTGAGTATTTTGGTTTAGTTTTGCTGCTCGCTCTCGCTCGCCTTCCTCCGATGTGCCGAGATATTTTATTATTGAACTCGTTGTCCGTGGGGTAGGTGGGTTTGAGTATTTTAGTTTGCTGCTCGCTCTCGCTCGCCTTCCTCCGATGTGCCGAGATATTTATTATTGAACTCGTTGTCCGTGGGTAGGTGGGTTTGAGTATTTTGGTTTTAGTTTTGCTGCTCGCTCTCGCTCGCCTTCCTCCGATGTGCCGAGATATTTATTATTGAACTCGTTGTCCGTGGGGTAGGTGGGTTTGAGTATTTTTACTTTGCTGCTCGCTCTCGCTCCCTTCCTCCGATGTGCCGAGATATTTTATTATTGAACTCGTTGTCCGTGGGTAGGTGGTTTGAGTATTTTACTTTGCTGCTCGCTCTCGCTCGCCTTCCTCCGATGTGCCGAGATATTTTATTATTGAACTCGTTGTCCGTGGGGTAGGTGGGTTTGAGTATTTTTTTAGTTTTGCTGCTCGCTCTCGCTCGCCTTCCTCCATGTGCCGAGATATTTTATTATTGAACTCGTTGTCCGTGGGGTAGGTGGGTTTGAGTATTTTAGTTTTGCTGCTCGCTCTCGCTCGCCTTCCTCCGATGTGCCGAGATATTTTATTATTGAACTCGTTGTCCGTGTGATAGGTGGGTTTGAGTATTTTAGTTTTGCTGCCTCGCTCTCGCTCGCCTTCCTCCGATGTGCCGAGATATTTTATTATTGAACTCGTTGTCCGTGGGGTAGGTGGTTTGAGTATTTTAGTTTTGCTGCTCGCTCTCGCTCGCCTTCCTCCGATGTGCCGAGATATTTTATTATTGAACTCGTTGTCCGTGTGGTAGGTGGGTTTGAGTATTTTACTTTGCTGCTCGCTCTCGCTCGCCTTCCTCCGATGTGCCGAGATATTTTATTATTGAACTCGTTGTCCGTGGGTAGGTGGGTTTGAGTATTTTAGTTTTGCTGCTCGCTCTCGCTCGCCTTCCTCCGATGTGCCGAGATATTTTATTATTGAACTCGTTGTCCGTGGGTAGGTGGGTTTGAGTATTTTAAGTTTTGCTGCTCGCTCTCGCTCGCCTTCCTCCGATGTGCCGAGATATTTATTATTGAACTCGTTGTCCGTGGGGTAGGTGGGTTTGAGTATTTTGGTTTTAGTTTTGCTGCTCGCTCTCGCTCGCCTTCCTCCGATGTGCCGAGATATTTTATTATTGAACTCGTTGTCCGTGGGTAGGTGGGTTTGAGTATTTTACTTTTGCTGCTCGCTCTCGCTCGCCTTCCTCCGATGTGCCGAGATATTTTATTATTGAACTCGTTGTCCGTGGGTAGGTGGTTTGAGTATTTTTAGTTTTGCTGCTCGCTCTCGCTCGCCTTCCTCCGATGTGCCGAGATATTTTATTATTGAACTCGTTGTCCGTGGGGTAGGTGGGTTTGAGTATTTTAGTTTTGCTGCTCGCTCTCGCTCGCCTTCCTCCGATGTGCCGAGATATTTTATTATTGAACTCGTGTCCGTGGGGTAGGTGGGTTTGAGTATTTTACTTTGCTGCTCGCTCTCGCTCGCCTTCCTCCGATGTGCCGAGATATTTTATATTGAACTCGTTGTCCGTGTGATAGGTGGGTTTGAGTATTTTAGTTTTGCTCCTCGCTCTCGCTCGCCTTCCTCCATGTGCCGAGATATTTTATTATTGAACTCGTTGTCCGTGGGGTAGGTGGGTTTGAGTATTTTGGTTTTATTTTGCTGCTCGCTCTCGCTCGCCTTCCTCCGATGTGCCGAGATATTTTATTATTGAACTCGTTGTCCGTGGGGTAGGTGGTTTGAGTATTTTATTTTTGCTGCTCGCTCTCGCTCGCCTTCCTCCGATGTGCCGAGATATTTTATTATTGAACTCGTTGTCCGTGGGGTAGGTGGGTTTGAGTATTTTGGTTTAGTTTTGCTGCTCGCTCTCGCTCGCCTTCCTCCGATGTGCCGAGATATTTTATTATTGAACTCGTTGTCCGTGGGGTAGGTGGGTTTGAGTATTTTAGTTTGCTGCTCGCTCTCGCTCGCCTTCCTCCGATGTGCCGAGATATTTTATTATTGAACTCGTTGTCCGTGGGGTAGGTGGGTTTGAGTATTTTAGTTTTGCTGCTCGCTCTCGCTCGCCTTCCTCCAATGTGCCGAGATATTTTATATTAACTCGTTGTCCGTGTGGATAGGTGGGTTTGAGTATTTTAGTTTTGCTGCTCGCTCTCGCTCGCCTTCCTCCGATGTGCCGAGATATTTTATTATTGAACTCGGTGTCCGTGGGGTAGGTGGGTTTGAGTATTGTTACTTTGCTGCTCGCTCTCGCTCGCCTTCCTCCGATGTGCCGAGATATTTTATTATTGAACTCGTTGTCCGTGGGGTAGGTGGGTTTGAGTATTTTACTTTGCTGCTCGCTCTCGCTCGCCTTCCTCCGATGTGCCGAGATATTTTTATTATTGAACTCGTTGTCCGTGGGGTAGGTGGGTTTGAGTATTTTGGTTATTTTGCTGCTCGCTCTCGCTCGCCTTCCTCCGATGTGCCGAGATATTTTATTATTGAACTCGTTGTCCGTGTGGTAGGTGGGTTTGAGTATTTTAGTTTTGCTGCCTCGCTCTCGCTCGCCTTCCTCCGATGTGCCGAGATATTTTATTATTGAACTCGTTGTCCGTGGGTAGGTGGGTTTGAGTATTTGTTTTAGTTTTGCTGCTCGCTCTCGCTCGCCTTCCTCCGATGTGCCGAGATATTTTATTATTGAACTCGTTGTCCGTGGGGTAGGTGGGTTTGAGTATTTTACTTTGCTGCTCGCTCTCGCTCGCCTTCCTCCGATGTGCCGAGATATTTTATTATTGAACTCGTTGTCCGTGGGTAGGTGGGTTTGAGTATTTTAGTTTGCTGCTCGCTCTCGCTCGCCTTCCTCCGATGTGCCGAGATATTTTATTATTGAACTCGTTGTCCGTGGGTAGGTGGGTTTGAGTATTTTAGTTTTGCTGCTCGCTCTCGCTCGCCTTCCTCCGATGTGCCGAGATATTTTATTATTGAACTCGTTGTCCGTGTGATAGGTGGGTTTGAGTATTTTAGTTTTGCTGCTCGCTCTTGCTCGCCTTCCTCCGATGTGCCGAGATATTTTATTATTGAACTCGTTGTCCGTGGGGTAGGTGGGTTTGAGTATTTTGGTTTATTTTGCTGCTCGCTCTCGCTCGCCTTCCTCCGATGTGCCGAGATATTTTATTATTGAACTCGTTGTCCGTGGTAGGTGGGTTTGAGTATTTTAGTTTTGCTGCTCGCTCTCGCTCGCCTTCCTCCATGTGCCGAGATATTTTATTATTGAACTCGTTGTCCGTGGGGTAGGTGGGTTTGAGTATTTTGGTTTTAGTTTTGCTGCTCGCTCTCGCTCGCCTTCCTCCGATGTGCCGAGATATTTTATTATTGAACTCGTTGTCCGTGGGGTAGGTGGGTTTTGAGTATTTTACTTTGCTGCTCGCTCTCGCTCGCCTTCCTCCGATGTGCCGAGATATTTTATTATTGAACTCGTTGTCCGTGTGTAGGTGGGTTTGAGTATTTTGGTTTAGTTTTGCTGCTCGCTCTCGCTCGCCTTCCTCCGATGTGCCGAGATATTTTATTATTGAACTCGTTGTCCGTGGGTAGGTGGGTTTGAGTATTTTACTTTGCTGCTCGCTCTCGCTCGCCTTCCTCCGATGTGCCGAGATATTTTATTATTGAACTCGTTGTCCGTGTGTAGGTGGGTTTGAGTATTTTAGTTTTGCTCCTCGCTCTCGCTCGCCTTCCTCCGATGTGCCGAGATATTTTATTATTGAACTCGTTGTCCGTGGGGTAGGTGGGTTTGAGTATTTTTTTAGTTTTGCTGCTCGCTCTCGCTCGCCTTCCTCCGATGTGCCGAGATATTTTATTATTGAACTCGTTGTCCGTGGGGTAGGTGGGTTTGAGTATTTTAGTTTTGCTGCTCGCTCTCGCTCGCCTTCCTCCGATGTGCCGAGATATTTTATTATTGAACTCGTTGTCCGTGGGTAGGTGGTTTGAGTATTTTGGTTATTTGCTGCTCGCTCTCGCTCGCCTTCTCCGATGTGCCGAGATATTTTATTATTGAACTCGTTGTCCGTGGGGTAGGTGGGTTTGAGTATTTTACTTTGCTGCTCGCTCTCGCTCGCCTTCCTCCGATGTGCCGAGATATTTTATTATTGAACTCGTTGTCCGTGGGATAGGTGGGTTTGAGTATTTTATTTTGCTGCTCGCTCTCGCTCGCCTTCCTCCGATGTGCCGAGATATTTTATTATTGAACTCGTTGTCCGTGGGGTAGGTGGGTTTGAGTATTTTAGTTTGCTGCTCGCTCTCGCTCGCCTTCCTCCAATGTGCCGAGATATTTTATTATTGAACTCGTTGTCCGTGTGTAGGTGGGTTTGAGTATTTTAGTTTTGCTGCTCGCTCTCGCTCGCCTTCCTCCGATGTGCCGAGATATTTTATTATTGAACTCGTTGTCCGTGGGTAGGTGGGTTTGAGTATTTTGGTTTTAGTTTTGCTGCTCGCTCTCGCTCGCCTTCCTCCGATGTGCCGAGATATTTTATTATTGAACTCGTTGTCCGTGGGGTAGGTGGGTTTGAGTATTTTATTTGCTGCTCGCTCTCGCTCGCCTTCCTCCGATGTGCCGAGATATTTTATCATTGAACTCGTTGTCCGTGTGATAGGTGGGTTTGAGTATTTTAGTTTTGCTGCTCGCTCTCGCTCGCCTTCCTCCGATGTGCCGAGATATTTTATTATTGAACTCGTTGTCCGTGGTAGGTGGGTTTGAGTATTTTTAGTTTTGCTGCTCGCTCTCGCTCGCCTTCCTCCGATGTGCCGAGATATTTATTATTGAACTCGTTGTCCGTGGGGTAGGTGGGTTTGAGTATTTTACTTTTGCTGCTCGCTCTCGCTCGCCTTCCTCCGATGTGCCGAGATATTTTATTATTGAACTCGTTGTCCGTGGATAGGTGGGTTTGAGTATTTTTTAGTTTTGCTGCTCGCTCTCGCTCGCCTTCCTCCGATGTGCCGAGATATTTTATTATTGAACTCGTTGTCCGTGGGGTAGGTGGGTTTGAGTATTTGGTTTAGTTTTGCTGCTCGCTCTCGCTCGCCTTCCTCCGATGTGCCGAGATATTTTATTATTGAACTCGTTGTCCGTGGGATAGGTGGGTTTGAGTATTTTATTTTGCTGCTCGCTCTCGCTCGCCTTCCTCCGATGTGCCGAGATATTTTATTATTGAACTCGTTGTCCGTGGGTAGGTGGGTTTGAGTATTTTAGTTTTGCTGCTCGCTCTCGCTCGCCTTCCTCCGATGTGCCGAGATATTTTATTATTGAACTCGGTTGTCCGTGGGGTAGGTGGGTTTGAGTATTTTTACTTTGCTGCTCGCTCTCGCTCGCCTTCCTCCGATGTGCCGAGATATTTATATTGAACTCGTTGTCCGTGTGTAGGTGGGTTTGAGTATTTTAGTTTGCTCCTCGCTCTCGCTCGCCTTCCTCCATGTGCCGAGATATTTTATTATTGAACTCGTTGTCCGTGGGGTAGGTGGGTTTGAGTATTTTGTTTTAGTTTTGCTGCTCGCTCTCGCTCGCCTTCCTCCGATGTGCCGAGATATTTTATTATTGAACTCGTTGTCCGTGGGGTAGGTGGGTTTGAGTATTTTACTTTGCTGCTCGCTCTCGCTCGCCTTCCTCCGATGTGCCGAGATATTTTATTATTGAACTCGTTGTCCGTGTGGTAGGTGGGTTTGAGTATTTTGTTTAGTTTTGCTGCTCGCTCTCGCTCGCCTTCCTCCGATGTGCCGAGATATTTTATTATTGAACTCGTGTCCGTGGGTAGGTGGGTTTGAGTATTTTAGTTTTGCTGCTCGCTCTCGCTCGCCTTCCTCCGATGTGCCGAGATATTTTATTATTGAACTCGTTGTCCGTGTGGTAGGTGGGTTTGAGTATTGTTTAGTTTTGCTGCTCGCTCTCGCTCGCCTTCCTCCGATGTGCCGAGATATTTTATTATTGAACTCGTTGTCCGTGGGTAGGTGGGTTTGAGTATTTTTTTAGTTTTGCTGCTCGCTCTCGCTCGCCTTCCTCCGATGTGCCGAGATATTTTATTATTGAACTCGGTTGTCCGTGGGGTAGGTGGGTTTGAGTATTTGGTTTAGTTTTGCTGCTCCGCTCTCGCTCGCCTTCCTCCGATGTGCGAGATATTTTATTATTGAACTCGTTGTCCGTGGGTAGGTGGTTTGAGTATTTTTTTTATTTTGCTGCTCGCTCTCGCTCGCCTTCCTCCGATGTGCCGAGATATTTTATTATTGAACTCGTTGTCCGTGGGGTAGGTGGGTTTGAGTATTTTAGTTTTGCTGCTCGCTCTCGCTCGCCTTCCTCCGATGTGCCGAGATATTTATTATTGAACTCGTTGTCCGTGTGGTAGGTGGGTTTGAGTATTTTACTTTGCTGCTCGCTCTCGCTCGCCTTCCTCCGATGTGCCGAGATATTTTATTATTGAACTCGTTGTCCGTGGGGTAGGTGGTTTGAGTATTTTGGTTTTAGTTTTGCTGCTCGCTCTCGCTCGCCTTCCTCCGATGTGCCGAGATATTTTATTATTGAACTCGTTGTCCGTGGGGTAGGTGGGTTTGAGTATTTGTTTAGTTTTGCTGCTCGCTCTCGCTCGCCTTCCTCCGATGTGCCGAGATATTTTATTATTGAACTCGTTGTCCGTGGGGTAGGTGGGTTTGAGTATTTTAGTTTTGCTGCTCGCTCTCGCTCGCCTTCCTCCGATGTGCCGAGATATTTTATTATTGAACTCGTGTCCGTGGGGTAGGTGGGTTTGAGTATTTTACTTTTGCTGCTCGCTCTCGCTCGCCTTCCTCCGATGTGCCGAGATATTTATTATTGAACTCGTTGTCCGTGTGATAGGTGGGTTTGAGTATTTTATTTTGCTGCTCGCTCTGCCTCGCCTTCCTCCGATGTGCCGAGATATTTTATTATTGAACTCGGTGTCCGTGGGGTAGGTGGGTTTGAGTATTTTACTTTGCTGCTCGCTCTCGCTCGCCTTCCTCCGATGTGCCGAGATATTTTATCATTGAACTCGTTGTCCGTGTGTAGGTGGGTTTGAGTATTTTTAGTTTTGCTCCTCGCTCTCGCTCGCCTTCCTCCAATGTGCCGAGATATTTTATTATTCAACTCGTTGTCCGTGGGGTAGGTGGTTTGAGTATTTTGGTTTTAGTTTTGCTGCTCGCTCTCGCTCGCCTTCCTCCGATGTGCCGAGATATTTATTATTGAACTCGTTGTCCGTGGGTAGGTGGTTTGAGTATTTTATTTTGCTGCTCGCTCTCGCTCGCCTTCCTCCGATGTGCCGAGATATTTTATTATTGAACTCGTTGTCCGTGGGGTAGGTGGGTTTGAGTATTTGGTTTAGTTTGCTGCTCGCTCTCGCTCGCCTTCCTCCGATGTGCCGAGATATTTATTATTGAACTCGTTGTCCGTGGGTAGGTGGGTTTGAGTATTTTTAGTTTTGCTGCTCGCTCTCCGCTCGCCTTCCTCCGATGTGCCGAGATATTTTATTATTGAACTCGTTGTCCGTGTGGTAGGTGGGTTTGAGTATTTTTTTAGTTTTGCTGCTCGCTCTCGCTCGCCTTCCTCCGATGTGCCGAGATATTTTATCATTGAACTCGTTGTCCGTGGGGTAGGTGGGTTTGAGTATTTTACTTTGCTGCTCGCTCTCGCTCGCCTTCCTCCGATGTGCCGAGATATTTTATATTGAACTCGTTGTCCGTGTGATAGGTGGGTTTGAGTATTTTAGTTTTGCTCCTCGCTCTCGCTCGCCTTCCTCCAATGTGCCGAGTTAGTCTATTATTGAACTCGATGTCCGTGGGGTAGGTGGGTTTGAGTATTTTACATTGCTGCTCGCTCTCGCTCGCCTTCCTCCGATGTGCCGAGATATTTTATTATTGAACTCGTTGTCCGTGGGGTAGGTGGGTTTGAGTATTTTACTTTGCTGCTCGCTCTCGCTCGCCTTCCTCCGATGTGCCGAGATATTTTATTATTGAACTCGTTGTCCGTGTGGTAGGTGGGTTTGAGTATTTTGGTTTTATTTTGCTGCTCGCTCTCGCTCGCCTTCCTCCAATGTGCCGAGATATTTTATTATTGAACTCGTTGTCCGTGGGGTAGGTGGGTTTGAGTATTTTACTTTGCTGCTCGCTCTCCCTCGCCTTCCTCCGATGTGCCGAGATATTTTATTATTGAACTCGTTGTCCGTGTGGTAGGTGGTTTGAGTATTTGGTTTAGTTTTGCTGCTCGCTCTCGCTCGCCTTCCTCCGATGTGCCGAGATATTTTATTATTGAACTCGTTGTCCGTGGTAGGTGGGTTTGAGTATTTTAGTTTTGCTGCCCGCTCTCGCTCGCCTTCCTCCGATGTGCCGAGATATTTTATTATTGAACTCGTTGTCCGTGGGGTAGGTGGGTTTGAGTATTTTGGTTTTAGTTTTGCTGTCGTCCTCGCCTTCCTCCGATGTGCCGAGATATTATTATTGAATCGTTGTCCGTGGGTAGGTGGGTTGAGTATTTTTATTTGCTGCTCGCTCTCGCTCGCCTTCCTCCGATGTGCCGAGATATTTTATATTGAACTCGTTGTCCGTGGGGTAGGGGGTTTGAGTATTTTGGTTTAGTTTTGCTGCTCGCTCGCGCTCGCCTTTCCTCCGATGTGCCGAGATATTTTATTATTGAACTCGTGTCCGTGGGTAGGTGGGTTTGAGTATTTTGGTTTAGTTTTGCTGCTCGCTCTCGCTCGCCTTCCTCCGATGTGCCGAGATATTTATTATTGAACTCGTGTCCGTGGGGTAGGTGGGTTTGAGTATTTTTAGTTTGCTGCTCGCTCTCGCTCGCCTTCCTCCGATGTGCCGAGATATTTTATTATTGAACTCGTTGTCCGTGGGGTAGGTGGTTTGAGTATTTTGGTTTTGTTTTGCTGCTCGCTCTCGCTCGCCTTCCTCCGATGTGCCGAGATATTTATTATTGAACTCGTTGTCGTGGGGTAGGTGGGTTTGAGTATTTTACTTTGCTGCTCGCTCTCGCTCGCCTTCCTCCGATGTGCCGAGATATTTTATTCATTGAACTCGTTGTCCGTGGATAGGTGGGTTTGAGTATTTTAGTTTTGCTCCTCGCTCTCGCTCGCCTTCCTCCGATGTGCCGAGATATTTTATTATTCAACTCGTTGTCCGTGGGTAGGTGGTTTGAGTATTTTTAGTTTGCTGCTCGCTCTCGCTCGCCTTCCTCCGATGTGCGAGATATTTTATTATTGAACTCGGTGTCCGTGGGTAGGTGGGGTTTGAGTATTTTACTTTGCTGCTCGCTCTCGCTCGCCTTCCTCCGATGTGCCGAGATATTTTATCATTGAACTCGTTGTCCGTGGGTAGGTGGGTTTGAGTATTTTAGTTTTGCTGCCTCGCTCTCCGCTCGCCTTCCTCCAATGTGCCGAGATATTTTATTATTCAACTCGTTGTCCGTGGGGTAGGTGGGTTTGAGTATTTGGTTTAGTTTTGCTGCTCGCTCTCGCTCGCCTTCCTCCGATTGTGCCGAGATATCTATTATTTGAACTCGTTGTCCGTGGGTAGGTGGTTGAGTATTTTAGTTTGCTGCTCGCTCTCGCTCGCCTTCTCCGATGTGCCGAGATATTTTATTATTGAACTCGTTGTCGTGGGTAGGTGGTTTGAGTATTTTGGTTTATTTTGCTGCTCGCTCTCGCTCGCTTCCTCCGATGTGCCGAGATATTTATTATTGAACTCGTGTCCGTGGGGTAGGTGGTTGAGTATTTTACTTTGCTGCTCCGCTCTCGCTCGCCTTCCTCCGATGTGCCGAGATATTTTTATTATTGAACTCGTTGTCCGTGTGATAGGTGGGTTTGAGTATTTTAGTTTTGCTGCTCGCTCTCGCTCGCCTTCCTCCGATGTGCCGAGATATTTTATTATTAATCGTTGTCCGTGGGGTAGGTGGGTTTGAGTATTTGGTTTTAGTTTTGCTGCTCGCTCTCGCTCGCCTTCCTCCGATGTGCCGAGATATTCTATTATTGAACTCGTTGTCCGTGGGTAGGTGGGTTTGAGTATTTTACTTTGCTGCTCCGCTCTCGCTCGCCTTCTCCGATGTGCCGAATATTTTATTATTGAACTCGTTGTCCGTTTGGTGGGTTTGAGTATTTTGGTTTTATTTTTGCTGCTCGCTCTCGCTCGCCTTCCTCCGATGTGCCGAGATATTTTATTATTGAACTCGTTGTCCGTGGGGTAGGTGGGTTTGAGTATTTTACTTTGCTGCTCGCTCTCGCTCGCCTTCCTCCGATGTGCCGAGATATTTTATTATTGAACTCGTTGTCCGTGTGGTAGGTGTGTTTGAGTATTTTGGTTTAGTTTTGCTGCTCGCTCTCGCTCGCCTTCCTCCGATGTGCCGAGATATTTTATTATTGAACTCGTTGTCCGTGGGGTAGGTGGGTTTGAGTATTTTGGTTTTAGTTTTGCTGCTCGCTCTCGCTCGCCTTCCTCCGATGTGCCGAGATATTTTATTATTGAACTCGTTGTCCGTGGGGTAGGTGGGTTTGAGTATTTTGGTTTTAGTTTTGCTGCTCGCTCTCGCTCGCCTTCCTCCGATGTGCCGAGATATTTTATTATTGAACTCGTTGTCCGTGGGGTAGGTGGGTTTGAGTATTTTACTTTGCTGCTCGCTCTCGCTCGCCTTCCTCCGATGTGCCGAGATATTTTATTATTGAACTCGTTGTCCGTGGGGTAGGTGGGTTTGAGTATTTTACTTTTGCTGCTCGCTCTCGCTCGCCTTCCTCCGATGTGCCGAGATATTTTATTATTGAACTCGTTGTCCGTGGGGTAGGTGGGTTTGAGTATTTTACTTTGCTGCTCGCTCTCGCTCGCCTTCCTCCGATGTGCCGAGATATTTTATTATTGAACTCGTTGTCCGTGGGGTAGGTGGGTTTGAGTATTTTAGTTTTGCTGCTCGCTCTCGCTCGCCTTCCTCCGATGTGCCGAGATATTTTATTATTGAACTCGTTGTCCGTGGGGTAGGTGGGTTTGAGTATTTTAGTTTTGCTCCTCGCTCTCGCTCGCCTTCCTCCGATGTGCCGAGATATTTTATTATTGAACTCGTTGTCCGTGGGGTAGGTGGGTTTGAGTATTTTGGTTTTAGTTTTGCTGCTCGCTCTCGCTCGCCTTCCTCCGATGTGCCGAGATATTTTATTATTGAACTCGTTGTCCGTGGGGTAGGTGGGTTTGAGTATTTTACTTTGCTGCTCGCTCTCGCTCGCCTTCCTCCGATGTGCCGAGATATTTTATTATTGAACTCGTTGTCCGTGGGGTAGGTGGGTTTGAGTATTTTACTTTGCTGCTCGCTCTCGCTCGCCTTCCTCCGATGTGCCGAGATATTTTATTATTGAACTCGTTGTCCGTGGGGTAGGAGGGTTTGAGTATTTTGGTTTAGTTTTGCTGCTCGCTCGCGCTCGCCTTCCTCCGATGTGCCGAGATATTTTATTATTGAACTCGGTGTACGTGGGGTAGGTGGGTTTGAGTATTTTACTTTGCTGCTCGCTCTCGCTCGCCTTGCTCCGATGTGCCGAGATATTTTATTATTGAACTCGTTGTCCGTGGGGTAGGTGGGTTTGAGTATTTTACTTTTGCTGCTCGCTCTCGCTCGCCTTCCTCCGATGTGCCGAGATATTTTATTATTGAACTCGTTGTCCGTGGGGTAGGTGGGTTTGAGTATTTTGGTTTTTTGCTGCTCGCTCTCGCTCGCCTTCCTCCGATGTGCCGAGATATTTTATTATTGAACTCGTTGTCCGTGGGGTAGGTGGGTTTGAGTATTTTAGTTTTGCTGCTCGCTCTCGCTCGCCTTCCTCCGATGTGCCGAGATATTTTATTATTGAACTCGTTGTCCGTGGGTAGGTGGGTTTGAGTATTTTGGTTTTTAGTTGCTGCTCGCTCTCGCTCGCCTTCCTCCGATGTGCCGAGATATTTTATTATTGAACTCGTTGTCCGTGGGGTAGGTGGGTTTGAGTATTTTACTTTGCTGCTCGCTCTCGCTCGCCTTCCTCCGATGTGCCGAGATATTTTATTATTGAACTCGTTGTCCGTGGGGTAGGTGGGTTTGAGTATTTTGGTTTTATTTTTGCTGCTCGCTCTCGCTCGCCTTCCTCCGATGTGCCGAGATATTTTATTATTGAACTCGTTGTCCGTGGGGTAGGTGGGTTTGAGTATTTTACTGCTGCTCGCTCTCGCTCGCCTTCCTCCGATGTGCCGAGATATTTTATTATTGAACTCGTTGTCCGTGGGGTAGGTGGGTTTGAGTATTTGTTTTAGTTTTGCTGCTCGCTCTCGCTCGCCTTCCTCCGATGTGCCGAGATATTTTATTATTGAACTCGTTGTCCGTGGGGTAGGTGGGTTTGAGTATTTTGGTTTAGTTTTGCTGCTCGCTCTCGCTCGCCTTCCTCCGATGTGCCGAGATATTTTATTATTGAACTCGTTGTCCGTGGGGTAGGTGGGTTTGAGTATTTTAGTTTTGCTGCTCGCTCTCGCTCGCCTTCCTCCGATGTGCCGAGATATTTTATTATTGAACTCGTTGTCCGTGGGTAGGTGGGTTTGAGTATTTTACTTTGCTGCTCGCTCTCGCTCGCCTTCCTCCGATGTGCCGAGATATTTTATTATTGAACTCGTTGTCCGTGGGGTAGGTGGGTTTGAGTATTTTAGTTTTGCTGCTCGCTCTCGCTCGCCTTCCTCCGATGTGCCGAGATATTTTATTATTGAACTCGTTGTCCGTGGGGTAGGTGGGTTTGAGTATTTTACTTTGCTGCTCGCTCTCGCTCGCCTTCCTCCGATGTGCCGAGATATTTTATTATTGAACTCGTTGTCCGTGGGGTAGGTGGGTTTGAGTATTTTGTTTTGCTGCTCGCTCTCGCTCGCCTTCCTCCGATGTGCCGAGATATTTTATTATTGAACTCGTTGTCCGTGGGGTAGGTGGGTTTGAGTATTTTGGTTTTAGTTTTGCTGCTCGCTCTCGCTCGCCTTCCTCCGATGTGCCGAGATATTTTATTATTGAACTCGTTGTCCGTGGGTAGGTGGGTTTGAGTATTTTACTTTGCTGCTCGCTCTCGCTCGCCTTCCTCCGATGTGCCGAGATATTTTATTATTGAACTCGTTGTCCGTGGGGTAGGTGGTTTGAGTATTTTGGTTTAGTTTTGCTGCTCGCTCTCGCTCGCCTTCCTCCGATGTGCCGAGATATTATTTATTGAACTCGTTGTCCGTGGGGTAGGTGGGTTTGAGTATTTTGTTTTAGTTTTGCTGCTCGCTCTCGCTCGCCTTCCTCCGATGTGCCGAGATATTTTATTATTGAACTCGTTGTCCGTGGGGTAGGTGGTTTGAGTATTTTACTTTGCTGCTCGCTCTCGCTCGCCTTCCTCCGATGTGCCGAGATATTTTATTATTGAACTCGTTGTCCGTGGGGTAGGTGGGTTTGAGTATTTTAGTTTTGCTGCTCGCTCTCGCTCGCCTTCCTCCGATGTGCCGAGATATTTTATTATTGAACTCGTTGTCCGTGGTGGATAGGTGGGTTTGAGTATTTTAGTTTTGCTGCTCGCTCTCGCTCGCCTTCCTCCGATGTGCCGAGATATTTTATTATTGAACTCGTTGTCCGTGGGGTAGGTGG